>NC_083411.1:74384723-74684723 GCF_020745735.1 Hemiscyllium ocellatum | reverse complement strand
ATTCTCTTCCATAAATGATAATTGATGTTAAGTTGATGGATGCTTGCCAACACTTTACTGTGCAAAGCTTGGTACAGTTCCAACTTCAAATTTTAAACTGTTTTGTGATGATTGGAGATTTTTCTTGTGTAATTAAGTTGACTCTCCCATTAGTCAAAACTGCAAACTGAAAAATCAGATTACACATTTAAATACAGTACATTACTTTAACAGGAATTCAAGTCTTTCAAAGATTTGATGGCAGATGGTGGGAAGGAGATAAAACCATTGTGGGAGCTAATGAAAAAGGTTCTGGGGATATCACCACACACATTTCCTGCAATAGGTAATGTATACCTTGACAGAATGCAGAGTGTTGTAATTGATACATTAAAATACAATTACACTACTTAGTTTATATTGTTGTAAAACTTGTTCATAACTCTTTCATTGAGATACTACGTTTGGAGTGTTCAAGATTTTAAAAGTACTCAGACTGTACAGTTGCCTTCCTAAGACTGAAATTTTTCAAGTGAACACAGATATATGGATAATCATAGCATTAGGAATTTACTGTCAGAATGAAATGTGGCGCAGTTTGGCTGCTTATTTAGAATGCAGGACGTCAAGCAGTGTAACCCATCAAACTAGTATCTTAGTTTATCAATACTGATTTGAAATCTGAAGACTGAAAATATCCAATTGAATTAAATATGCCATCACTTTTTAAAAAAAAACTTATATAGACTGTGGGTATAGCTGGCAAAGCCAGCATTTGTTGGCCATCCCTGGTTGTCCTTGAACTGATTGGCTGTCTTAGCCATTTCGGAGGACTGTGAAGCATCAATCACATTGCTGTTAGGTGTGGTAAGGACGATAATTATCCTTGCCCAAAGGACATTAGTGAATCAGATCGGATTTTGTAATGGTTGCCACTTTGTAGTGTAATGTTGCTATTAAACTAAATTTGCTTTTAAATATTTGCCATGGTGTGAGTTAAACCCATGTCTATCAAGCATTAGCCTGGGCTTTTGGATTACCAGTCCAATGATATCTCTCCTGTACCTCTGCCTCCACACAAGTGAGTCTGTTTGCTGAATGTGTTCCATACTGACTTTTTAAGCGTACTGTTGGAATCAACTTTTTTGGGAATTTAGATATAGTAGAAGTCTTCCAGTCATGAAGTATCCTACAGACATGTTGGGAATTCTGCCTTTGCGCCTTTGTCTGTCTCTGCAGCCTTAAATAATAATTGTCACTTGCATTCTAAGGTCAAGATGTTGACAAACCACAAGATTGGCTCATACCTTGAGAAAATCACCTGCACGTTGCAGTCCAATAACATTTATTTCAATGTATTGTATATTGAATGCTTTGCTAATTCCACCCTTGCTACATTATCTATAAATGTGTTCTTATTCAAAATACTATGGGTATGTGAAACTGGCTCAGGAGGCATGAGCTGAAAATGTGTTGCTGGAACAGGATGCTGCATGACCTGCGTTTTTCCAGCAACACATTTTCAGCTCTGATCTCCAGCGTCTGCAGACCTCACTTTCTCCTCAGGAGGCATGAGGTCATTATTTGCATAGCTAAATGTGAATGTGGTGTTATGGAATTTTTTTTCAGTCAACAGTAATAATACAGAAGAAAAGTAGAAAAAAAAGCATGTTTATTCCTAACTGGAAAGCTTTGAAGACATTTTATGGGAGAAGTGAACTGAAGGGGAAAATATAGCTGGTTTAGAGAACCTGGAGAAAGTTCTGTGGAACTTGCAGTTTTTCATTAACTAAAAGGACAGTTTGTCTGGTTTTTTTTTCACCTTTAACTTGACGGACCAGTACTAAAGAATTTGGAAGATAAACTGTGAAGTAAAAATAATGGTCATGGGAATGGTAATATTGGATAGTATCGCAAAGAAGATTGACACTGTTCTTTCAGCAACTCATGAAAATCTAGGAGGCTCTGTTGTACATCCAATATCAGGGTTCATTATATCTGCTCAGGACTTCAAAGGAATTTGATGTCGGAGAGTGGTGATTCAGTAGGTACCAGTAACATAGCAGGACAAAGATAAAGATTCTACATAGCCAAATGACAAGCTCGGCACCAAATTAAGAAGCAGAATTTCAAATTAATAATTTCCTATTATTTGAACCACTTGCAAATTGGGATGGGCTAAATAAGATTAGAGAAGTGAATGAAGGCTCAAACTTCTATTGGGAGATGTGAGGTCTGCTTGATGGACACTATATTCTAAGTACTGGGGAAAGTGAGATTTGTACTGTTGGGAGGGTTAAAGTGTGCTAGGATTGGTGTTTTAACAAGTTGTGTAACTAGGGAAGACGAGACGGTTTAAAACCTAAATGGTTTTTAGAGACAGAAGATCATATTTTGAATGTTAAGATACTTCAAAAGTAGAGAAGATAAGTGAGCGGTTCTAGTACTGGCAATGATAAGCAGACTAAACGTTTACAGTTTAATAAAAGGGTAAAACTGAAACCTTTATATCTGGAATGCATGTAATATATAAAACAAAACAGATGAATTGAAAGAATACAGAGAAATAAATATGATCTGATGGCCATGATGGAGATATTGCTGCAGGATGACAGATTGGAACATTTCAGAAGGTGAGATAAGGTGGAGATGTGGTTCTGCTTAATTAGTGGTCATGTTAGTACAATAGAAAGGGATGAACTAAGTTCAGGAAACCAAGCTATAGAAATGGTTTGGGTAGCGAACAGAAATATGGGCAAGACATTGCTTCTGAGAGCAGTGTACAGGACCCCAATCAATAACCCCAGTGGAGCAGAATATAAAGGAAGAAATAATGTAAGTTGTCAGACAGATGTTGTGATAATCAGGAGATTCTGGAAAGTATGGAGAATTCAGGTGAGCAAAAGCAACCTCGATAAGTTCATAAGATCTTTTAAGGATAGTTTTAGAATAGCATGTTCTGAAGTCAACCATAGAGAAGCTACTTTAGAGCTGCATTGTGCAGCAAGATGGGATTAATTAATTTTATAAATGGGAAGGTGTCTATAGGAAGCAGTGATTACAAAATAATTGACTTTTACATTTGGTTTAAGAGACAAAAGGGTGGGTCCAAAACAACTGTTTTGTATAGGCAGTATTGAGGTCACGAAGGCAGACTATGTTTAAGTGCATTACAGTAAGTGATGGTTAAGGAGTATGCTAATAGAAATGTAATGACCGATATCTATGGGGATATTTCAGATGATAGAGAAGAGAAAAACAATCCAAGGGGAGTACCCACCACCAGCAGTTTAAACTAAGGAAAATTAAGGCTGTATCAGACTAAGCACTTGCTTGTGCAACAATAGGTGACAGGTCAGAAAATTGGACACAATTCTTTAAAAAAAAGTAAAGAATGAATAAAAGATGAATTGGGATGGAATTAGGCTGAGAAAAAGCTAGCCAAAAATATGGGAAAAGCTATTTACAGTTTGTACTTAATAGTGGGAAAAACATGTGAGCTTGGATAATATGGTGATTGAGTCTGGAAAGTCTACAAGTTATTTGCATTTGCCTTCATCATGCAAGAAAGGAAGGGTGGTGTAATAGCTTAGTTAGTATGAGATTGAATAAGTACAATAGCGAGAAATGATTTGCACTGAAAGTTGCAGAATTCAAAAAGTGGAAGTGAGGAATAACAAGGGGAAGAAGATACTGGTTAAAGAAGTCTAGGAGCTGTCCTGTAGGTTAGATAATAAGTTGGGAGATAATGAGGGTTTGTATAAAGAAAAATACAGTACATTAATGCGAGAAGATTTTAATCATTTTCCAGTTTGGGAAAATCAAATTGGCAGAGTTAGCCATGAGGAAGAATTAGTGTATTTGAGACAATTTCCTGGAACAACATGTTGCAAATTCAACTAGAAATTGAGTCATATTGGATCTGGTAATGTGTAAATATGTAAGTTTACAAAATGATCTCAGTAAAATCTTAATTTTAATAAGGGTGATTATAATGAAAACGAGAGCAGAACTGGCTGGATTGGATGAGGGAAGGATTTTAATAGAAAAGACAGTTCATAAACAATGGTAGATAGTTAAGAAAATTAGTCATGACACCCAGTGAAGATTTATATCCCAGTACACAATGTGGCAAGGATTAGTGGTAAACCAATGGATTGAGAAAATATTAAAACTCAGCGAAAGGTGAATAAAAAGTAATACAGAGGGAGAACAAGTAAAATAAAAACAAAACATTAAGACTTCCTTTTAAATGTACAAGAAGGGATATAGAGGCTTATGTGAATATAGGTCCCTTAGAAAATGAAGACAGGGAAATAATAGTGGCTCGCAAGGAAATGGCAGAAGAATTGAATACGTCATTTGCATCAATCTTCTTGGTAGAGGGCACAAAAACATTTGACAAATACCAAGTGAAGGACAAAAAGGTGAAGAGATAATAAATACAACAACAATCATTCAAAAAAAAAGTACAAAGTAAACTAGTGGGGCTAAAGTCTAGTATGTCCTTTGGACTTGGTGAGCTGCATTCCAGGATATTAAAGGAAGCAGTTGTCGAGATTGTGGCTGCATTGGTTGTGATTTCATAAGAATCCTTAGATCCTGGAACAGTCATAAAGCATTGGAAAACTGTCAATGTAACAGATTTGTTGAAAAAAGAAGTCAAAAAACAGGTGACCACAGGCCAGTTGGCTTAATATCTGTTATTAGGAAAATTTAATCTGTTATTAGCAGAGCATTTAAAATGCAAAATATAACCAAGCAGTATCAGCATGAAGACCAAATTATACTTGACAAATTCTTTATAGAGTCATAGAGATGTACAGCATGGAAACAAACCCTTCGGTCCATCTTGTCCATGCCGACCAGATATCCCAACCCAATCTAGTCCCACCTGCCAGCATCCTGCCCGTATTCCTCCAAACCCTTCCTATTCATATACCATCCAGATGCCTTTTAAATGTTGCAATTGTACCAGCCTTCACCATTTCATCTGGCAGCTCATTCCATATACGTACCACCCTCTGCGTGAAAATGGTGCCAATGTCCTGTACAGCCACAACATGACCTCCCAACTCCTGTACTCAGTACCCTGACCAATAAAGGAAAGCATACCATATGTCGTCTTCACTATCCTATCTACCCTCAACTCTATTTTCAAGAAGCTATGAACCTATACTCCAAGGTCTCTTTGTTCAGCAACACTCCCTCGGAACTTACCATTAATGGTATAAATCCTGCTAAGATTTGCTTTCCCAAAATACAGCACCGCTCACTTATTTAAATTAAACTACATCTGTCAGTTCTCAGCCCATTGGCCCATCTCATCAACATCCCGTTGTAAGATGAGGTAACCTTCTTCATTGTCCACTACGCCTCAATTTTGGTGTTATCTGCAAATGTACTAACTGTACCTCTTATGCTCACATCTAAATCATTTATATAAATGATGAAAAGCAGTGGATCCAGCACCACTCCTTGTGGCACTTCACTGATCACAGGCCTCCAGTCTGAAAAACAACCCTCCACTACCACCCTCAGTCTTCTCCCTTTGAGCCAGTTCTGAATCCAAATGGCTAGTTCTCCCTGTATTCCATGAGATCTAACCTTACTCAGTCTCCCATGGAGAGCATTGTCGAACACCTTACTGAAGTCCATATAGATCACATCTACCGCTCTGCCCTCATCAATCCTCTTTGTTGTTTCTTCAAAAAACTCAATCATGTTTGTGAGACATGATTTCCCACACACAAAGCCATGTTGACTATCCCTAATCAGTCCTTGCCTTTCCAAATACATGTACATCCTGTCCCTTAGGATTCCCTCCAATAACGTGCCCACCATTGATGTCAGGCTCACTGATCTATAATTCCCTGGCTTGTCCTTACCACCTTTCTTAAATAATGGCAGCACATTAGCCAACCTCCAGTCTTCTGGCACCTCACCTGTGGCTATCAATGATACAAATATAGAATTCTTTGAGGAGGTAACAAAGCAGGATTGATGTTAGGTGCAGTTCTTAGCATGGTTAGAGGATCGGCTAACTGATAGAAGATAGATACTTTGAATAAAAGGTGTATTTTCAGGTTGGTAACTAGTGGAGTGTCGCAAGAATCGATGCTGGAGGCACAATTGTTTACAGTACGAGTTTATGACTTAGATGAGGTAAGTGAATGTACTATTGCAGATGAAAAAATAACTGGGAAGGTAAATGGTGAAGATGACACGGAGAGTGTACAGTTGAACATAGATAGGTTGTGAATGGGGACGCACTTGGCCAATGGAATACAATTGGGTAAATGAGGTTGTGCACCTTGGGAAAAATAGAGTAAATAACTGTTTAAATTGGGGATAAAAAAAACTGCAGATAGGTGCCATATAGAGGAATTTGGGAATCCTTGTGCATAAATCACAAAAAGGTAGCATCCCAATCTCAGCGTGTAATGGGGAAGGGAAATGGAATTTTGACCTTGATTTTTATATTCCATTCCCATTGAAATAGTGAAGTCTTGCTAAACCATACAAGCTCCTAGTCAGACCACACCTAGAATATTGGGTATTTAGTCCACTTAACTATAGAAAGAGATGCTGGCAATGAGATGATCCAGAGAAGATTTCCTAGATTGGTCCTGTGGGCAGAGGATTTTCTTATGAAAGGTTGAGTAGGTTGGGTCTGCACCCATTGATGTTTGGAGTAATAAAGGCGATCTTATTGGAAAATTGTAAGATTCTTTGTAGGCAGATCCTGACAACTTGTATCCCCATGTGTGAGTGTCTAAGACCATGGCATAATCTCAGAGTAAGGCATTGCACATTTCAGACAGATGAGGAATTGCTTCTGGGAATAGTAAATCAATGGACTTATTTACCATCGATTACTGTTGAGGCTGGGTCATCGAGCATATTCAAGGTTGCGAAAGTTTTTTTTTTAATCAGCATGGGTTTATGGGGAAAAGGCAGGAAAGTGGAGTTAAAGATTCTCAGATCAGCCATGATCTCATTGAACATTGGAACAGAGGCAAAGGGCCAAATGGGCTGCTTCTGCTCCAACATCTTATGATCGCATTGTTTGTTCTTTATACAGGTCTTGGTATTGTGGAAGATTTGGCCAAGGTAGATCACCGCAGTAATGTTAAGCTGATGAGCATGTGTCACAACCTACAGACTGAGCTGTCCAGTTTACTAGGAGATAACGGTGTGTTGTTATATCCATCCCATCCAAAAATTGCACCTAGGCACCACCATCCCAAACTTATGCCCTTCAACTTTGCATACACAGGCAAGTAACAAATCTCAAGTTGAATATTTTAAGTTACAAAATCTCATGAAATATAAAATTGTGAATTTAAAATGTAATTTCTTATTTAGAAAAGTGTCCACAGCTTTTATTGTCAAAAAATAAACTAAGTTGCACAGAATTTTAAAAGTTCGCTCATTGGCATAGTCTATAGCATCCTTTTCAGAATCTGTTGTATTTGGTATGAATTACATCAATGTGAAGTGTGCAGTATCTCCTTCGGAATTTCATTCCAAACCTATGCACACAAAATTCAAATGTACTAAGGCAATCAATCAGCAAATTGCTAATTTCACACTTAGTACTCACCAACACTTGTCAAATACTTACCTTTTTTTATACTTGCCAGTTTCATATTTGTTGACTTGTTTAGGTTCAAGATCTGCTGTCATGTTTTACAATTCCCCATTCTTGTCCTTGCCATGTTTCTCGTCCAAGCTGAATGTCACTTGCTACTTTAACCTTTCTATTAAAGTATCCAGAGACCCATCAAGAGATCATTTTAAATTGATCATTTAAGAAACCTCCAATAATTAAGTTGGTTAAATTGAATCATCTTGGTTTCTCAGGATCTACTCTTCTAATTTCATGGTTTGTCTGTACTATTGTTGGATACACAGTAGTGACCCAGTAATATCTTTGATAAAAAGTTATTATTCTTGATTCTGAAAGCTGTTTGAGAGTTTAATAGGGACATGCTGCTACGTTAACCCAAAAGTAAGGATAGAGTTTTAAAACATATGGAGGTTATCTGCTTATAGAAACTGTTGGCACCCCTGTCTTTGCTCAGTTGAATCATCTGCTGTTTAAATTATTTCAGAACTTTGCATTTAGTACCCTATTTAGAAAGTAATTGCATATATAAATTACCCTCCACCTGAAGTGTTTCCCAATCTTCGACTTGTCTTTGATCAATTTGCATCTTTGTTTCCTTGCTCTTAGTTGTGGCTTAACTTGAAATTGTTAATTAATCTTTATTAAGAGATGAACATCAACTTGAATTTTGAACTATGGTGCAATTCTAGCTATTCGTGAACTTACCATTTTTCAGGTATTGAATCTGATAGTATAAATATTACCCAAAGTAATTTTTAAATCCTTAAGTTTAAGGATTTAAAATGCTAAGATAACACTCAACACTCAACTTCATTGGAATGTTCCAACTCTGACAGGAAGAATGTGCTGGAAATCAAGTCCCACTATTCCACAAGCTGTAGCAAAAATGTAAATACCAAAATCTTTCTTTGTCAATAAAAATAATCAATTTGTTTCTCTTTGTTACTCCTATCTTGATCAAGAGACGTTAACTAAATTTCTTCAATGAACTTGAAGATAAATTTATTACGTACAAACATGTTTTTAAATAAGTGGCAAAATGAGAGAAGACTGCACAGCTGTATGAAGTTTTGTAGATTTGAAAACACACGAGAAAAAAAATTTGTGGATCGCTAGCCCAATCTAAATGGTTAGAATGAATTGACTTCTCAGTTCGTACAGGCTCAGAATCCCTACTGTGCAGAAAGAGGCCATTCAACCCATCGAGCTTGCACTAACCCTCCAAAGTATGTCCCAACTAGTCCCAGCTCCCCCACCCAAACCTGTAGCCTCACATTTACCATGGCTAATCCAGCTAGCCTGCATATCCCTGAACACGACGGACAATTTAGCCTGGCCAATCCAATCCAATCAAACCTGTACATCTTTGGACTATGGGAGGAAACTGGAGCACCATGCAGGTACTGGGAGAATGTGCAAACCCAACACAGTCACCCAAAGCTGGAATCGAACCTAGGTCCCTGGTGCTATGAGGCAGCAGTGCTAAGCACTATACTGCCATGCCCAAGCCGTTCCTTTGGTCCTATAGCTCACATCACGTTGGTTGCAAAGCAATGGAAGATCTTCAGACTAGATTTTAGAATCAAATGGAAAATAGGAGTCCTGATGTTAAAACTTTCAGTTTTTGTTTTTCAAATTATTTCCCTGAGAGAAAAATAACTTCTTATTTGGTTTTACTTTAATGAGCATTTTCTTTCTTTGAAGTTCCCTGCTGCAAGGTTTTTTTCCAACTGCCACTTTTCAAGAGAGACTGAATATGCTGTTTCCAGCTAGAAGGTTCTTTTGCAGTTGAGGGAAATAAATTATTGGAAGAACCAGCAAGTTGCTACCAGCAACCTATAATCTTTTCCAAAGCTGTTTTGTCTAACAATTATAACCTTAATGAAAACTCTTATTTCTATTTTAAAAGTGCATTCTTTTGTCCCCAGACTTACTTGGCTTTGCATAAAAAACAGGCAATCACAAAATCTCTGACATTTGAAGCCACATACATCCTTTGCAAGCCAAAAATTTTGCAAATCTTCCATTATCCAAGATTTAATCCATAAACCTGTTTCTAACATTTAATTAGTTACCACAATGATAGAATTACATTTTAAGTATCTTAAGTATTATTAACATGTTAAATTGTAGACTTTTATTGTTCAGAAGAAAAAGCAATTCTTCATTAGTTTTCATTTTATGTTTACTGAATCTATTTTCTGGGTATATTTAGAAGAAAAACTGGGTAAACTGCATTTAAACTCTATTTAATATTTGTTGTTTCATCTTTTAGCGATATTTAATGTGCTTGGACTGCCAGTGACCCAATGTCCCCTTGGCTTAAGCAAAGATGGACTGCCTCTTGGAATTCAGCTTGTGGCTAATCACCATAATGACCATCTCTGTTTGCATGTGGCTCAGCACTTAGAGAGTGCCTTTGGTGGATGGCAAAATCCAGGAGCATCCTAAATAAATCCTAAATTAGACGTCGTCATGCTTCAAAAATTATAGGATTTTAAAGAATTAATGATAGAGAGCCAAAATTCATGTATAGATGTTCAATATCAAGTTAGAAGATTTATTCCTTTGATGGAGAATTATCACTTAAATATGTCAAACCCTGTAATAATATAAAAGTGAAACAATTTTGAAAGCTTATGACTGATGCTTGTAGCTGTGTTTTTCTTAGCTGTTAATTGATACTTGTGAACACCAAGTCTGCACACTGAAGGCATCCCTACTATCATTGATGTAGAATTATGTTTGCCATTATTTGCACTGTGAATAATTTGCCTGTACAACCTTGATCATTCTAGTTAGTTTTAATAGAAGTTTTGTTCTACGAGAATATATAACTCTAGAATTCATTTCCAAACTGCAGGCTTTTGACAATTTTTTTATACTTCATGTACAAATTATTTGTGCTGATCTGTAATTTAAAGAAGCACTTCTTTAACCACTGATTTCCATAGTCATTTTCAAGTTGGTCCTTCGCTTATTTGTAACTTTTGCAGTTTAGTAGAACTCAGTGTTTATTGTGCTTCTTTCTTTGTAGCTCTGCTATTGTAAAATTAAAGTGTGATGTAATATCTTAAAGTAAATTTAGGACAGGTAGACTGTTCTAAATAAAATTACACAAGTTAGTAAATACATGGAAATCTAAGAATGTACAGTTATGGATTCATATGGCATTGCACTGTTAATTTTGTTTACTGTGTAACATTTTGAAATAAATTTTGATGTGTTTGTGCTAATGCCCTGTTTTTGACTTATGAGCAATAAAGCTACTTTAAATGATGTGGTTAGAGGTTTTCCTGCATCCTTACCTTGACGAAACCTCAATTAATCGTAACCTAGTCTTAATTTATGCTTACGCAACTGGATTAAGCCATGTTTCTAGAAATTCAACAAGCATTGTTATCATTAAAATTTGCGTATCATCTTATACTTTCAAGCCTTCCCATTCTTCTATTACAGAAGTCAATAGATTGTTACTGCAATGTTCTGTACTTTGTGCACTTTCCCTTCATAACGTTACATTTATTGCTCAGTGCAAGAGTATAGTTGAAACCTCCGAACATATAATTTGATGTATTCTACAGATACCAATGTTGCCTTAACTATCTGTATTATGAAATTTCATTCAATTCTACCTGTCATTTATGGTTCTGCTCTAAGTTCAAACCAAAATTAGCTAGCACTTGGTAAACTTGTTAACCTCCAATGGTACTTCAAGGTTTATGGGAAATGTAACCTATTCTCACTGATATTAAATGCACAATCTTCCAAATTTTTTAGTCACCTTTAACTTATGTGCTCAAAGTTTGTGAGAAGATTTGTAGCTCGGGTGCTCGTCGTTGTTCTGTTCGCCGAGCTGGGAATTTGTGTTGCAAACATTTCATCCCCTGTCTAGGTGACATCCTCAGTGCTTGGGAGCCTCCTGTGAAGCGCTTCTGTGATCTTTCCTCTGGCATTTGTAGTGGTTTGAATCGGATTGTCTGGTTGTCCGTGTCCGGTTGTCAGTTCCAGCTGTTCGCTGTAGTGGTCGGTATATTGGGTCCAGGTCGATGTGCTTATTGATTTGAATCCGTGGATGAGTGCCATGCCTCTAGGAATTCCCTGGCTGTTCTCTGTTTGGCTTGTCCTATCATAGTAGTGTTGTCCCAGTCAAATTCATGTTGCTTGTCATCTGCGTGTGTGGCTACTAAGGATAGTTGGTCGTGTCGTTTCGTGGCTAGTTGGTGTTCATGGATGCGGATCGTTAGCGGTCTTCCTGTTTGTCCTATGTAGTGTTTTGTGCAATCCTTGCATGGGATTTTGTACACTACATTGGTTTTGCTCATGATGGGTATTGGGTCCTTTGTTCTGGTGAGTTGTCTGAGAGTGGCTGTTGGTTTGTGTGCAGTTGAGTCCAAGTGGTCGCAGTATCTGGCTGTCAGTTCAGAAATGCTCTTGATGTATGGTAGTGTGGCTAGTCCTTTGGGTTGCGACATGTCCTCATTCTGTGGTCTTTCCCTTAGGCATCTGTTGATGAAAAAATTGCGTGGGTATCCGTTTTTGGTAAATACATTGTATAGGTGTTCTTCTTCCTCTTATTTTTGCAGTTCTGGTGTACTGCAGTGTGTTGTGGCCCTTTTGAATAGTGCCTTGATGCAACTTCTTTTGTGTGTGTTGGGGTGGTTGCTTTCGTAGTTTAGGACTTGGTCCGTGTGTGTGGCTTTCCTGTATACCTTTGTGGTGAATTCTCCATTTGGTGTTCTCTGTACCATCATGTCTAGGAATGCGAGTTGGTTGTCCTTTTCTTCCTCTCTAGTGAATCGGATTCCTGTGAGTGTGGCGTCGATGATCCAGTGTGTGTTCTCTATTCCTGTATTTTTAATGATTACAAAGGTGTTATCCACATCTGACCCAGAGTTTGGGTTGAATTTGCGGTAAGACTGTTTGTTTGTTCTAACCTTTGCATTACCGCATCTACTATGAGTCCAGTGATGGGTGAGCCCATGGGTGTGCCGTTGACTTGTTCATATATTTGGTGGTTGAATGTAAAGTGTGTTGTGAGGCACAGGTTCAAACTACTGGACCTATCAACAAAGATGGCATACTCAATGTCCTGTTGTCTGTTCTGTATGCCCAGCAGGTTGGCTATTGTTTCTCTGGCTAGGGTTTTGTCGATAGAGGCGTACAGTGCCGTTACATCGAATGAGACCATGGTTTCTTCCCTGTCTATGTGTATATTTCTGATGTCTAAGAATTCCTGTGTTGATTGTATAGAGTGTCTGGATCCGCTGATCAGGTGTTTCGGTTTTTGCTGTAGTTCTTTAGCCAGTTTATGTGATGGTGTCCCTGGTAGTGATACTATGGGTCTGAGTGGGATGTCTGGTTTGTGCACTTTAGGTAGTCCATAGAATCTGGGGGTGTTGCTGCTTTCAGGTTTCATTCTTTGTAGGTCAAACCTGGTTATCTGTCCTTTTTGTAGGTTCCTCAGTGTGTTGTTTATCCTATTGGTGAGCTGTGGGTTGGGGTCAAACTCCCTCTTTTGGTAGGTGTTGGTATCTACAAATAGTTGCGCTTTTTGGATGTAGTCTGCTTTTTCCAGGATGACTGTCATTCTGCCTTTGTCTGCTGGTAATATGATTATGTTCTTATCCTTTCTTAGTGATGTTAGTGCTTCCCTCACCATCGTGTTGAGGTTATGTTTGTCTTTTCCTTGTTATCAGAGGTACGATACTTTGTCTCACTGTTTGTTGTGTCTCTTCTGTCAGTCCATTGTTTCTGAGTGTGCATTCTAGTGCTGCTAGGAAGACTGCTGTCTTGGCGTCCCTGTGGTTGTAGTTGAGTCCCTTAGCCAACAAAGACAGCATACTCAAACTACTGGACCTGTGCCTCAACACACTTCACATTCAACAACCAAATATATGAAAAATCAACGGCACACCCATGGGCTCACCCATCTCTGGACTCATAGTAGATGCGGTAATGCAAAGGTTAGAACAAACAAACAGTCTTACCGCAAATTCAACCCAAACTCTGGGTCAGATGTGGATAACACCTTTGTAATCATTAAAAATACAGGAATAGAGAACACACACTGGATCATCGACGCCACACTCACAGGAATCCGATTCACTTGAGAGGAAGAAAAGGACAACCAACTCGCATTCCTAGACATGATGGTACAGAGAACACCAAATGGAGAATTCACCACAAAGATATACAGGAAAGCCACACACACGGACCAAGTCCTAAACTATGAAAGCAAACACTCCAACACGCACACAAGAAGTTGCATCAAGACACTGTTCAAAAGGGCCACAACACACTGCAGTACACCAGAACTGCAAAAAGAGGAAGAAGAACACCTATACAATGTATTCACCAAAAACGGAGACCCGCGCAATTTCATCAACAGATGCCTAAGGGAAAGACCACGGAATGAGGACATGCTGCAACCCAAAGGACTAGCCACACTACCATACATCAAGAGCATTTCTGAACTGGCAGCCAGACTACTGCGACCACTTGGAGTCATAACAGCACACAAACCAACAGCCACTCTCAGACAACTCACCAGAACGAAGGACCCAATACCCAGCATGAGCAAAACCAATGTAGTGTACAAAATCCCATGCAAGGACTGCACAAAACACTACATAGGACAAACAGGAAGACCGCTAACGATCCACATCCATGAACACCAACTAGCCACGAAACGACACGACCAACTATCCTTAGTAGCCACACACACAGATGACAAGCAACGTGAATTTGACTGGGACAACACTACTATGATAGGACAAGCCAAACAGAACAGCCAGGGAATTCCTAGAGGCAGGGCACTCATCCATGGATTCAAATCAATAAGCACATCGACCTGGACCCAATATACCGAACACTGCAATGGACAGCTGGAACTGACAACCGGAAGCGGCAGATTCAAACCACTACAAATGCCGGAGGAAAGATCACAGAAGCGCTTCACAGGAGGCTCCCAAGCACTGAGTATGTCACCTAGACAGGGGACGAAACGTCTGCAACACAAATTCCCAGCTCGGCGAACAGAACCACAATAACTTGTGCTGATGTTTCTTCTGATTTAACCATATTGTCAAAGAACCATTTGTAAACGGGACAAAACATATGAAACAAGAAACATTGGAGTTTGGTGTTGTTAAAATATCAATTCTTGTGGATGTTTACTTGCAATTTACCTCCCTCCATTGGTTTTGGACCAAGTAAATCATACAGGCTTGTTGAATTAAATTGGCCAAACCTTTTTCACTATTATATTATTAGATGTAGTTACATATTAAGTTATTTTCCTGTCGGTATTCAGATTATAACTAAATCAGATTGCAGCAAAAATGAGATTCCAGTAAACTGTAAATAGAAAATTAGTGTCTCATGGACTGTTGTAGTCATACTGTACAGGAGTGAACTTTGGCCCTTCAACTCTGTGCTGACCTATCTACAGTAATCCCACTTGATAGCATTTGGTCCATAGCCTTGAACATCATGACATTTCAAGTGTTCATCCATGTTCCTTTTACAGATTGAGGTTAAAGGTTTGTGCAAAGAGTTTTAGCTGGTGCCGGTTGTGGGTATGTTTGCTGAGCTGAGAAGTCAATTTTCAGATGTTTTGTCCCTTGTCTAGGTGACATCTTCAGGGCTTTGGAGCCTCCTGTGAAGCACTGCTGTACTGTCTGTTCTGGAATTTATTTGATTCCATTCGATGCTGCTTCTAGTTGCCAGTTCCAGTTGTTCGTTGTAGTGGCTGGTACATTTGAGTCTAAGTCTGTGTTTGTTGATGGAGTCTGGATGAATACCATGCTTCTAGAAATTCTCTGGTTGTCCTCTGTTTAGCTTGTTCTATGATTATTGTATTGTCCCAGTCAAATCTGTCGTCCTTGGTCATTTGTGTGTATGGCTACTCAGGACAGCTGGTTTTGGCATTTAGTTGATGGTTGTGGATGCTGCTTGTTGTCTAGCTGTTTTGCCTATATAGTGTTTCGTGCAGTCTTTGCATGGAATCTTGTTAATTGTTTGTCTTATACATGATGGGTATTGGGTATTTCATTCTGGTGAGTTGTGTGAACATGGCTGTCAGTTTATGAACTGTCAATGGTCAGAGAAGTTTGGCTGTCAGTTCAGAGACATTCGCTGTACAAGATAGCGTGGCTAGTGAGTTAGGTCATGGCACGTCCTCACCGCATTGCTTGTTTGTTAGGCATCTGTGGATGAAGTTGTGGGGATATCTTCTTTGCAAAGTCAGAGGACCGAACAGAACTATATGCAGCGAGAGAGCAGCACTACAAAACAAAATGACTAACCAACAGCCAAGAAGACAACATGACAAGACACCTGGGTAAGAAACCACTCCAACAGACAGCTTACCGACAGAGAAAAAGCTATACTAGCCAAGGGACTCAACAGCAAAGATAAGGACACAAAAGTAACAGACATTCTAGCGCAGCTAAGAAGTAAACTCAGAACTAATGCACTAACCAAAGAGAGACAGCAAGCAGACTAAACATTGTCCCCTTACTAACAAAGATAAATGCACAGCCTCAACACCAAAGAGAGAGAAACTTAAAATACTCAAAAATGACAAGAATATAATCATAGCACCAGTGGATAAGATCAGAATGACTCTTATTATGGATATGACCAAATATATTCAGAAAACAGAAACTACTTGCAGATACCGACACCAACCTACAGAGGGAGTGTGACCCTACACTACAGCTAACCAATAGAATAAACAATATATTACAGAACCTACAAAAATGGCTTATAACCAGGATTGACTTAAGAAAATGAAACCAGAACAAGCTACTCTCCCACACACCCAACCCAAATCTGGATCAAATATCTGGATGACATTTCTTATTAAGAGAACAAAGGGAGAACACACCAGATAATCAACACCATGCTCAGTGATAAGATTTGCAAGAGAGGAGGAAACCAACAATCAATTCCTATTCCTGGATGTGATGGTAGAAATAGCACACAACAATGAATGCACCAACGTTGGGCAGCTGTGTGGAGTTTGTACATTCTCCCCATGTATACGTGGGTTTCCTTTGGGTGCTTCTGTTTCCTCCTTCAAAGATGGGCAGTTTAGCATAGCCAATTCATCCTAATGCACATCGTATTCAGGGATGTGTAGGTTAGGTGCATTAGTCATGGGAAATGTAGGGATATAGGTAGGGGAATAGGTCTGAGTGGGATATTGCGCAGAGGATCGGTGTGGACTTGTTGGGCAAAAGTGGCTCGTTTCCACACTAGGAATTCTATGAACAGTGAATAGAAAGGTCATACACACGGACTGCATCCTGACCGACAACAGCAACCACCCAAATGCACAAGAGAAGCTGCATTAGAACCCTGTTCAAAAGGACAACAGCACACTGCAACACTCTAGAAAATAACAAGACATCTACAGAGTCTGCGAAGAATGGATATCCCGTAACTTCATCCGCAGGTGCCTAGCAGGCAGACAACATGATGAGGACATGCCACAATCTAACTCACTAGCCACGCTACCTTTATATTTAAAAACAAGTCTCTGAACTGACAGCCAGACTTCTCCAACCACTTGGATTCACGACAGCCCATAAATCGACAGCCACCCCCTGGGAACAATTCACCAGAATAAAAGGCCCTATACCCATAATTTGCAAGACAAATATAATTTACAAGATTCCATGCAAAGACCGCATGAAACGCTATGTAGGACATACAGTCAGACAACTAGCAATTTGCATCCATGAACAACTCTCCACTAAACACCACAACCAGCTGTTCATAGGAGCCATAAACATAGATGACAAGGATCACAAATCTGGCTGGCACAACATAATGATCATAGGACAAGTTAAAAAGAAGACTGCCAGAAAATTTCTAGATGCATGGCATTCATCCACGGACTCCATCAACAAACACCTAGACCTAGACCCAATATACCAGCTACTACAATGAACAATGTCAACTGGCAACTGGAAGCAGCAGGAAAGAAACCAAATAAATTCCAGAAGAGGTGTGGCAGAATAACAGTGATTCATAGGAGGCTCTAAAGCATAAAACATGTCAACGAGGCAGGGGACAAAACATCTGCAAATCAACTTCCCAGCTCTGCGAACATACCCAAAACTACGACAGATTATGAGGTTCCCAATCTCTGCTATTATCCTAGGCAATGTATTTCAGATTCTCTGGGTAAAAATACCTTTTCCTCACATCTCCTATAAACCTGTCCTTTGCTTTAAAATTATGCCCCCTTGCTACTATCCACCCTGTCCATGCCTCTCAATTTTTTGCACATCAATCAGGACCCACACTCGCCCTTCTCTGCTCTTAAGATACAAACCCAAGCCTATCCAGCCTCTCTTCATAGATAAAATGCTCTAAACTAGGCAACGTCATGGTGGTGGAATTCTGCATGCCTGGTTAGGAGTTTTAAAAATATATCCATATTTAAATATTGCAGTATTCTTTCAATGCAATGTATTACAACAAATTGCTTAAAAGGTTTACTTAACATGTCTGTTCCTGTTTACAATGTTTAATATCCTTTAAAAATAATAGAGAAAAGAATTCCACGAATGTTTAGAACAGTCGCATACCAGAATTGCTATAAGCTGGTAAAACCAGTTGCTACACCTCCAATATAACTAATGATGTTTCACTATTACAACAATGGAGTGTTCATCAATGATTCGCTTCTAATTATTCACCAACTTGACTATCCAAATGTTCTGATTCATAATTCAAAGTATACTGCAACTTTGCTATTTATTTTCTCCCTATAATTTTCAGGTTTTATAGCAAAGAATTGGAAGAAATTTTAAGTTTAAATCTTCTCACTTGCAGAGTTAAAATTGGGTCCTTGCAATTTGGTATCACTCTTCATTTATATAATTCATTTCAACTTTATTGTTCTGCAAAATGAAAGAAACTAAGGATGTTCTGATGAAATGCTTAAGTATTTTCTGTTTTTATTTCACATTTCCAGCATTCGTAGAATTTTATGTTTGCCCTAGTTCCATAAGATGCACTATAATTTTCCTCATTTAGTTTTGCAGCACCCACACCTGGCAATGTTTTGATGAAACTATGACCAAATATATTTAAACATCACCCATTTCAAAACCTTTCAGTTCACAATTCAGTTGCCAGATAATTTTCCATTAATATGATGTAAAGTATTTTTAGCTGTATTTGGTCATGAATTTCAAGAGATTTTAATTGCTTTTGGATGTGAGATCCGAATGCAGAATAGCACAAATATAATTTTGGCTGGTGCCTTGTGTAGAAACTTTACAGAAGTTAATCGAAATGTAGCCAGTTGTTGGGGAAGGGTAGCAGCAGCATGCATATTTTAAAATAAGGTGTCAACAATATGAAGCTACAACACGGTTTCTATTACATGCCAAAAAACAGAAGCAGCATGCAATAGAAAGGCTATTGATTCCTACAGCCGAAGGATTAAATTTAAGTTTTGCAATTCTGCCACTGTTAGTGGTGAATGGTATTGGACAGTTAAGGCTTCTGTCTAAATACAGTCATCCTTCCAACTCTTCTTTATGACTCAGAAGCTTGGACAACACTAGAGATACTGCCATCAGGCTCTCGAGAAGTACCATCAATGCTGTTTGAGATAGATTCTCCACATCAGCTGGGAAGACAGACGTACTAACATTAGCGTCCTTGAAGCAGCCAATAGCATCAACATCAAGATCCCTGATCATCCAAAACCAACTCTGTTTTAGGATGCCTGAGTTCTGACGACCAAAGCAAATCATCTTCATCCAGTTCAAGGAAGGCACTTCAATGAGAAGAGGACAAAGGAAACATTTCAAAGGCTCACTGAAGGCTTCTGTCAATAAATATAACATAGATATCATTGCTTGGGTGACTTATTCAGTACAAACTGACTTGGAGGAAGCTCTTGTGCGAAGGGACACAATTATTTGAAAACACCATTGGTAAGAGTAAGTACGGAAAAGGAACTAGAGAAAGGCATGCCAGCGATTTCAAGGCCAAGGACCAAATCTACCTCCAGGGGAAACAGCCAAATGTTTGGTCAGAGATGCAGCTCCAGGATCAGGCTCATCAATCACTCAAGGATCCACAGAACTCATGACTACTGACATAGAATTTCCTATGTAGACAATCATGCTTGTAGGTGAGTGATTGCTGACAACAACAGGCAATTAAACAATCAACAGCAGATGGATGTATCCCTGTTCTTAATGATTTCAGAGCTGAGTGCATTAGTGGAAATGAGAAGCTGAAGTATTTGCACAAACCTTCAGTCAGAAGTATTGAGTGGGTGATCAATCCAACCTCCCCCTGAGATCACCTGCATCAGAGGTGCCAGTACTTAACTACTTCATTCCATGTTATAATAAGAAACAGTTGAAGTCACTAGATACTGGCAAAGCTATGGCACTAGACAACATTCCAGCATGCTCCATATTAGCCATGTCCCCTAGCTAAGCTGTTCTGATACATCCCTAGCATTTATCCAACGAGTGTAGAATATTGCCCAGATATGTCAAGCGCACAGAAAGCAGAAAAAATCTAACCTGATCAATTACTATCCCAACAGTTTACTTTGTCATCAGCAAAGTGATGTAAGAGGTCATCAACAGTGCTATTAAGCAGCAATTGTAAAGGAATAACTTTACAAATTCCCAATTTGGGTTTCACTAGGGTTAGTCTGCTCCTTATCTCATTGTAAGCTTGGTCCAAACAAGGATAAAAAAGCTAAACTTCAGAGATAAAACAACCTTGATATCCAGGTAGAATTCACTCTAGTATGGCATAATTGTGTCCGAGCAGAACTGGAATCAGTTGAATCAAGGGAAACTCTGTCAGTGGCAGTCGTACTCAGCACAAAGGAAGATGGTTGCAGTTTTTGGAAATCAACTATCTCGGCCATTGCCCTGAGGAGTGTCTGCATTCCCTGATGCCCTGGAACTGAGATTTCTACAGGCATTCCTCAGGGCGGTGCCTCAGACCCAAAGATCTTGAGCCACTTCATCCATGAACATTATATAGTAAGGTCAATTGTGAGAATGTTTGCAAATGTTCAGCACCATTTGCGACACCTCAAGTAGCCTGTGTCTATTTGCAGCAAGCCCTGAGCAAGATCCAAGCAATTTTCCCTCAGGATGGTGCAAATGTCCACAAGCACCGCTGGCCTGGAGGGTCAATGCACAGTGGTCAGTATGCCAACACCATTTGCAGCATTGACTTCTACTTCCTCAAGTCACTGCCATTCAAGTACCTCAGAGATTTTGCAAAAGAAAACAAAACTAGCCAGGAATACTGGTGGCAAGTAACATTTGCACCACACAAGTGCTATTTTCAAAAAGAGGGAATCTAATTGTTGCTTGTTGGGAATTGGGGTCCCTTAAAAACAGAATTTTCCTAATAGTTACTGAGTAGCATGAGCTTTCATTTCACAGTTGTTACAGCACATTTATTTAACTTGCCAAAATTCTACTCTCAGAAAACAAGTGAAGAATTTTGAGAAATGAACAGATAAGAATATGCATTGAACTAGCGCCAGCATTTTTCTGGAGTCAAATGTACTGTTTTATCAGTATGGTTCTTGAAACTAGGATGATTTTGTTCTAAAAAGGAATGAAAATTAATCTTCACATGAGGTGGATAAGGGAACAATGGTCATCCAACATCATGAGTAGTTTATCCTATGGCCATTGACCAAAGGGTTCAGACAATTGATTGATATAGCATAAACTACCAGCCCCTAGAAAGATGATAGAACAATAAATCCAGAGAACAGTTGTCATGAGATAATTATTTAGAAGTTGTCCTTTGAGAGCTGTTTTCTCACATGGAAGATGGACCAGAAGAATAGAGAAAAGTTCCTAACACCCAGGGAAAACCCAGAAAAAAGTTCCTAACAGCTTGGCGAAACAGCAAGTTCCTGCGCTCACCCCATTAAAATGATATTCATCTTAATCAAAAATGCAACTCCCCCCTCCCATCTTTCCACCATCTCTGTCCTGCCTTAAACACCTGTACCCTGCCACATTAAGCTGCCAGTCCTATTCCTCCCGTAGCCAAGTTTCTGTAATGGCTATAATATCCCAGTTGGACGTATCTATGCATGCCCTGAGTTCATCGGCCTTACTCTCAGCCCTCTTGAATTAAAATAGATGCAGTTTAATGCAGCAGGCATTCCATGCTCCCTGTTGTGTTCCAGCCTGACCTGTCTCTTCACTTTACTATTTCTGATTACTCTATCTCCTTCCAGCTTTGCACCTGCCTCCTTGTTGTTGAGGATCCCATATCCCCATCAATCAAGTTTAAACCTTCCCTTGTAGCACTAGCAAACCTGGCCGCCAAGATATTGGTCCCCCTCCAGTTCAGATGCAACCCATCCATCTTGAAGAAGTCACCTCTGCCCAGAAAACATCCCAATGATCTAAAAATCTGAATCCCTGCCCCCTGCACCATTTATTTAGCCACACGTTTGTCTGCCATATCCTTCTGTTCTTACCTGCACTAGCACATAGCACTGGATCTAATCTGGAGATTACCACCGACCAGATCCTAGTTTTTAACTTTTTTCCTAGTTCTCTATAATCACTCCGCAGGAACTCGTCCCTATTTCTACCTATATCATTTGTGCCAACTTGCACAATGACTTCTGGCTGCTCATCCTCCCATTGAGAATGTTCTGCAGCCACTCTCAGATATCTTGGACCCTGGCACCTGGGAGAGAACACACGATCCTGGATTCCTGTTTGTGGCCACAGAATCTCCTGTCTGTCACCCGCGCTATTGAGTTTCCTATCACTAAGGTCTTGTTTAACTTCACCCTTTCCCGATGTGCCCCAGACCCAGTTGTAATGTCATGACCTGGCTACTAGTGGTTTCCCCTGAATGGTCACCTCCCTCACACCCCCTCCCCAAACAGTATCCAAAATGGTATACTTGTTTTCGAGGGAATGGCCACAGGGCATTCCTGCAATCTCTGCCTGCACCTTAGGTGTGACCACCTCACTAAATCTCTTATGTATGAAGTGCTCAGCATCTTGCATGATCCTGAACACATCCAGCTCCAGCTCCCTAACACGGTCTCCCAGGAGCTGCAGTTGGGTGCACTTCCCACAAGTGTAGCCACCAGGGACAATGGATGTGTCCTGAGTTCCCACATCCTGTAGGAGGAACATGAAACTGCCCTGACTGCCATCTTAACTGCTGTAAGAGTAAAGAGGAAAGGTAAAAGTACATTTCCTGAGCTTACCTGTACTTCTTGCTGAGCCGCTGCTTTCTGTAGCCTCTTGAGCCAAAGCCTTACTACTTACTAGAGGGGAGGGGGAGTTGAATTTTTGATTAAGGTGAGTATCATAGCAGTAATCAGAGATGAAATGACTGAAGAATTATCTAATGAAGCTTTGTGGTTGATTTTTGCATCATCGTTAGCCACAGTTGGGGTCCCATAAGACTGTGGGGTTGTGGGGATGGTAGTGAATTTTGTGCCACTATTCAAGAAGGGCTGCAAAGAAAAACCTAGAAACTGTAGACCAGTGAGTGTAGCATCAGTGGTAGGTGAGTTACATAAGAAGATTCTGAGAGATAAGATGTACATACATTTGGAAACACAGGGATTTGATTAGGAGCAGTCAGCATGTCTTTGTACGTGGAAGATCCTGCCTCACAAATTTGTTCGAGTTCTTTGATGAAATGACCAGCAAGGTTAACAAGAGCATGGTGGTAGATGTAGTCCAAATGGATTTCAGTAAGGCCTTTGATAAGGGTCCACATGGTAGGCCGCTCTGGAAAGTTAGATCGCATGGACTCCAGGGGGGTGCTGGCAAATTGGACACACAATTGGCTTGATAGTCAGAATCTGGGTTGGTGGTCCTGGAAGAGCACAGCAGTTCAGGCAGCATCTGAGGAGCAGTAAAATCGACGTTTCGGGCAAAAGCCCTTCATCAGGAATAAAGGCAGAGAGCATGAAGGGTGGAGAGATAAGCTAGAGGAGGGAGGGGATGGGGAGAAAGTCGCATAGAGTCAGGACATGGTTGAAGAGCTTCACGGCTGAGGAAATGACCTGGGAGTTGCAGTGGGAGAGGGACTTCCTGAGATTCTTGTGGAGAGAGGAGGAAAACTTCTTCAAGGCAGGCATCCTTGCAAGATAGTCAGAAGCAGTGAGTAATAGTGGAAGGATGCCTGTTGGACTGGAGGCCTGTGATTAGTGGAGTGCCTCAAGGGTTGGTGCTGGGCCCATTGCTGTTAGTCATCTGATGAGAATGTATAAGGTATAATTAGTAAGTTTGTTGATGACACTAAAATAGTCAGTATCATGGACAGTGAGAAAGATTATCAGAAATTGTAGCAGGACCTTGATCAGCTGGGGAAGTAGCTGTGAAATGGCAAATGGAATTTAATATAGATAAATGTGAGATCTTGCATTTTGGAAAGTCAAATCAAGGTAGGAGTTTCATGGTGAATGGTAGGGCCTTAAGGAGTATAGTGGAACAGAGGGACCTTGGAGTTCTGGTGCACAGTTCTCTGAAAGTGGAGTCATAGGTCGACAGGACAGTGATGAAGGCTTTTGGTGCACCGGCGCTGGGCATTGAGTAAAGAAGTTGGAAAGATATGTTGCAGCTGTACAAGATGGTGGTGAGGCCACACGTGGAGTATTGTGTTCAGTTTTGTTACCTTGCTGAGGAAGGATGTTATGAAACTGGAAAGAGTGCAGACGAAATTTACAAGGATGTTGCCAGGACTCTGAATTATAGGGAGAGGTTGGACAAGCTTGGACTGTTTTCTTTACACCATAAGAGACTGAGTGGGGATCTTATAAGAAGTGGATAAGATCATGAGAGGCATGGATAGGGTTAATGCACTCAATCTTTTTCCAAGGATTGGGGAATCGAGGACTAGGGGCATCATTTTAAAGTTCATGGGAAAGAATAAAAGGGAACCTGAGGGACAACTTTTTTACACAGAGAATAGTATGCATATGGAATAAGCTGCCAGTGGAAGTGGTTGAAGCAGGTACATTAGTGACATTTAAAAGGTATTTGGACAAATATATGGATAGAAAAAGGTTAGAAGGATATGGGCTAATTTCCATGCAGAGAAATAGGGTTAGCGTGGATGGACATTTTGGTTGGCATGGACTTGCTTGAGCCACAGAGCCTGTCTCTGTGCTGTAGGACTCCATGTATCTATGACCACATATTCTGCGCCAATAGCTTGTTTAGTACTCTGGTATCACTGAACCATCTACAATTGTCACAGTTGTACACCGTCTTTATCTCATTAAGTGCTGTATCATATCTAAACTGCTGCTTCTTAACAAACACAAACTATCATAAAGTCTACAAAATTCTATGCAAGGACTGCCAGAAACACTACGTAGGACAAACAGGAAGAAAGTTAGCCACCAGGATACAGGAACACCAGCTAGCCACAAAAAGACACGACCCTCTCTCCCTCGTAGCCCTACACACGGAGGAAAAAAACCCACCATTTAGACTGGGACAACACATCTCTTCTGGGACAGGCTAAGCAAAGACATACCAGAGAATTCCTAGAGGCCTGGCACTCCAACCAGAAAGCCATAAACAAACACATAGATCTAGATACCATCTATCAACCCCTCAGAAAATGAACAGGAAATGACATCACCACAAACCCCAGGAACCCCATCCAGGACAATCATATAAATAGAAAGCAGGAGACAACAGCTTCGCTTCACTTGGAGATCGCCACTGATGATGTTACCTAGCCAGGTAATGAAATGTCTGGATATCAAACCTACAGCTCAGCGAGCAAACCTACACCCTAAACTATCATAAAATTGCTACATGCCATCAAATGATTATATTAGATAATTGTAATTATGAAACCACTAAAATCAACACATTGCTTGGTATTCAATGGTATTTCTATCCCTGAATGTCCCATTATCAATATCTTGGGTGTTACCATTAACTGGAAAGCAAACTGAGCCAATTACGTAAATTTTGTGGTTACTAAAGCATGTAAGAGGTTAGGAATTCTGCGCTGAGTAACTCACCTACTTTCTCCCTGAGGCCAATATCCATTTACCAGGTACAAGTTAGGCTTTTGATGAGATAATCCCTACTTCCCTGGATGAGTGTAACCAAAAATACAGTTTTGAAGCTTGAGACCATCCAAGACAAAGCAGCTGACTTGATTGCAAACACATCGACTAACTACAACATTCACTCCCTCTTTGCTTTGATGCTGTGTCAACACAAGGCATTATTTACAAGATAGGGTGCTGAGTGATATCATGACAGAAAAATATTTAGGTCCCATGTGATCTTGAGTGGTAAACTCGGCCTGGACAATTACAAAGGTCAACCTCCCCACCTATAAAATTCAACTACCAGGCCCGCTGTCAAGGAAAGGCCGCCAGCATTCTCAAAGATCCATCCCACCCTGGCAATGTTTTTCTACAACCTCTACCATCGGGGAGAAGGGTCAGAAGCCTGAACACACGCACCAGCCGGTTTCGGAACAGTTTCTACCCTATTGTTGTTAGAATACTGAATGGACACACAAACCCTGAACATTCACCTGTACCTGTGTTGTTGTTTTAGCTGCTGTTTACCTATTATTTACTAGGTAAAAACAATGACTGCAGATGCTGGAAACCAGATTCTGGATTAGTGATGCTGGAAGAGCACAGCAGTTCAGGCAGCATCCAAGGAGCAGCGAAATCGACCTTTCAGGCAAAAGCCCTTCCGAATGAAGGGCTTTTGCCCAAAACGTCGATTTTGCTGCTCCTTGGATGCTGCCTGAACTGCGTGCTCTTCCAGCACCACTAATCCAGAACCTATTATTTACTATCTATGCTGCTTAACTCTGTGATCTGCCTGTATTGCTCGCAAGGCAAAGCTTTCACTGTGCCTCGGTACACATGACAATAAATTCAATATTCAATTCAATCTCCTTCAGATAAAATTAAAAATCACACGACACCAGGTCCACAGTCCATCCTGGCGTTGTGTGATTTTTAACTTTGTCCATCCCAGTCCTACGCTGACACCTCCACATCATGACTACCATCATTCAGAAAGCACCTCTTTTTGAGTCTCACCTGAGCTGGCAGATCATTTACAGGCTACAGTTGAAAATGCTATCCTTGTGGCGCAGGGATAATGTTCCTATCCATGATGTGGGAGGCAAGGATCCAAGTCCCATCCTCTCCAGAGGTGCAGAGTAACATCTCTGAACAGGTTGACTAGAAAAACAGATCACATGTCATCCTTTGATATTGCCCGAACTTCAATCCAACATTGAATTTGGCTCGGGGACGTAGTCACGCAGAAGTAACATTTGCATTTTTTTCAGGAATAACAACAAACTTCAGAAGTGATTGGGAATATTTTGACCAAGACACGCTTCTCTTTGTTTCACGTCTTCCGTGTAGCTAGCTAGCCTCTCTATATGTAGAATGGTCTATTGAGTGGTTTTAAGCTAGTGATGGTAGGAGATGATGCGTTAATGGAAAGATAGATTTTAGTTATAAAACTTGCCCCGCCCCAAGCCAGGGCTTTGACACTGATACTTACAGCGTTAAGTGGGTGTTCTCTACAGCTGCAAAACTAAGGTGCCACCTCCAGGTAGCTTGGAATTGAATCAAAGCTTCTGATTGGTAGCTGGGGCAGGC
The DNA here is from genome assembly GCF_020745735.1 of Hemiscyllium ocellatum. Lineage (NCBI taxonomy): Eukaryota > Metazoa > Chordata > Chondrichthyes > Orectolobiformes > Hemiscylliidae > Hemiscyllium > Hemiscyllium ocellatum. Next base: position 74,657,436 of record NC_083411.1, on the reverse strand, counting down.
ATAGAGACTAGTAACACACGCTAAGGCGGAGTCGGCTTCTCGGAAATGGACAAGGATGATACCAAGGCACCGAAACTTCAAGGAGGAGCTGGCGAAGACATCGACTGGGGGAAAGAAGGTGATCGGCCGGTAATGGACAAGTCGGCTTTGAAGGTAAGTGGACAAGGAGGGAGGAGGCACACTCTCACGTTAATGGAGAGGTATCTCAATCTGACCCTTGGGAAAGCTGACACTGTCTATCCTCTCATTCCTGATGAAGGGCTCCGGCCCGAAATATCGGTCCTCTTGCTCTTCAGATGCTGCTTGACCTGCTGTGCTTTTCCAGCAACACAAGGTCGATTCTGATCTCCAGCGTCTGCAGACCTCACTGTCTCCGACTTTCTATCTGTAACCGAGCTGGTATGACGAAGACCAGCCGTAAAAAAAAATACAATAAACAAGGCAACTAGTGAACCGTGTTAGAAGAATTTAACACAATTAATTTTGAGAAGACAAAATTAAAAAGGGATTTTAAAAACACGTTCTTCTTTCTCGTTCTAATAACTATCCCTTTTCCAACCTTTGCAACGCGATCACACAATTCCGCGTGACTCTGCCATCAAAATTTATTTCGGAATCCACATTGTTCAATATTATGCAAAATATAAAACATTTGAGAAAAGCTGTTTTTGCTCTGTTTGGACAGACCTCCTTATTTAAGTTAAATTTTATTGTCGAAAGTCAAAGTTGCTTATTTGAGTAAAATAATTCATTCCTTAGAGTGAAATTTCCACTTTATTGCTATCTATTTTGCTTAGCTCAGGTTATCGGACAACTCAGGAATTTTCATTTGCAGAAAGAACTTTATCAGGGATAAGCTGTTGTCATGGCGTTAACTTTTCTCTGCATGTCTGCCATGTCTTGTTTGCAGTAATCCATCAGCAGAGATTGTGTTTCGGACTTCTTCTATCCCCACATGGAATCGCCAGCAAATTCTCTTACTTCAGAATTGCTTCAAAGACCTGGCCGTTGCCGCTCCTTGAGGTTCCGGTGAACCGAGAACCAGCAGATTCCAACTTTTGGAATGTTTGGATTGAACAGTGAAGCTCGCCACCGTAGGTAACACTCTGTGAATCTTTTCAGGTGTTTTTCGTTCAGCGTGACACTAGAATCGGTTTAGAGTTAGAATTGTCACTTTAGAAAAAGTTAGTTGTCACTAGGTGTAGCAGAGCACTCCGCTCCCGAACCACCATCAAAGTTGTTTTGAAAGCGTGGTACTATTCAGTGCCATTGGTATCTGTCCAGCCATGCCAGATGATAGACAATCCCTTGTAGTGAGGAGTTCTCATATGGTGAGCCTTTGCTCTGGCTCCCAATGCCCGTGCTCAAGAGGTAGGCACTAACACAAAAACTGTCCATGAACCTGTTGTTGAGGGTGGTCACCTTGGTGGAACACGCCAGCCCACAGATGGGCTTGCTGTTTGCTTCTTTTGACAGCTTACCACTCCCACATTTCAATAATCAACGTTTAGGGCCCACAAGTCACACTGACAAGTATCCTTAAAGTGGAGCTTTGGGTGTGCCACATGGTCACCTGACTCTGGCGACATCTTCATACACAAGTCCTCATATTTGCAACTGAGCTGTTTCTGTGCATCAGAACATCCTCTAATTCATTTGTGGCAACACTCATGGAAGGTCTGTCCTCGAGAGCACTTTGTCTTGCCAGAAAACACCATAATTCTTAGAATCCCTAGTGTGGAAACAGGCCCCTCAGCCCAACATTGACCCTCCGAAGAGTATCCCATCCAAACCCATTCCTCTACATATACCCCTGACTATGCACCTAACTTTCACACCCCTGAACACTATGGGCAATTTAGCATGGCCAATTCACCTAACCTGCACATCTTTGGATTGTGGGAGGAAACTGGAAATATGCAGACACAGGGCGAATGTGCAAACTCCACATAGACAGTCACCTGAGGATGGAATTGAACCTGGGTCCATGGCACTCAGAGGAAATGGTTGATCCTGTTTTCCTGGTAGCTTTAATTCACCCATGCTTCAGAGCCTCACAGAGACCTGTTGCGAACCTTATAAAGCATTGGCTTGCTTATACAGGCTAGCTTGGCATTCTTTTTATTCTATGTGCACTTCCTGAGTTGGCCAAAGGTAGGAGCTGCTTTCCTTCTGAATGCATCAATCTCTGCATCAAGGGATCAAGGTAGTAGAATTTAATAATCACTTCTCATTGGGTACTATTTCATATGATTAATGGCAGGCATACAAGGGCCTATTATTTTCTTGACCCTAGTCAGCGAGAACAAGTTATAGACCCAGGAGAGACAGTCTGTACCCCTTTGTAGTTGCATTTCCAGGTGGTATTTAGTGACAGCATTAGTGAGTCAGAGTAATTTTAAGCAGGATAGAAGAAAGAATGCAGTATTAATACAACCATGTCGCATACTTTATGAGCTATTTCAGTCTTTGACACAGATTTCCCAAAACACAAAAATGGGCTTGAGGAGCTGCATGACTGTGCTGTTCCATCCTATGTCATTAGCCTTACATTGACACAAGCACACATTTATACAACACCTTTCACAATTTCAGCTTGTCCCAAATCGTTGAATAGTTAATGTGTAATACTCCTGTCATTTGAATGTTTCACACACTGGTTAATTCTATTTATTATGAATTAATTAGGTCTAGGATTCCTTTTGTTGAAAGAAATCTCTGAATCAGAACACTTCAGAATATCCAGGCTATCACTATTAAAATGCTAACACCACTAATTTAAGCAGACGAAATGTATTTTTGTGTGGACTCAAAACGGACATGATGCTTGTGTACTTTCATTACAGCCAACTTGTTTAATGGCTGTTTCAATGGATTAGTTTTACATTTAAACATTACTGGAGGGTAATGTTGCTATTGTGACATCTGAGAGGGAGGAAGTAAGTAAGAAAAATATGCCTTCTCTGGCCTCCACCAATTTACTCAGACATTTTTATAGATCGGCCAACTTGCCTTACTAATTAGAAATTATAGCACTGATGTGGAGTTAAGTTGAAGTAGGAAATCAACAATTGACTTAGAGAAAGAGGAACAACAGCTTTGAAAGCTATTTCAAAGTTGTGAAACTTGACTAACTGCTAGCACTCTCTTCTTTGAGCTAGGATGTTATAAGTTCAAAAGCACATACCTAAAATGTGAGCACATGATCTAGGTAACATTCTAGTGCAGTATGAGGGCATGTTACACTGATTAGAGTTATCATCTTTCAACTGAAACATTAAACCAAGCAGGAAAGATCTCTCAGGTAGTCATAAAAGTTGAGTCTTTCTTTTTGAACAAGAACTGTCTGGCACTTATCACGTAACTAACACCATGGAAACAGAGTATCTAGTCATATAGTCATAGAGGTCTACAACACAGAAAAAACCCTTTGGTCCATCGAATAAGCAGCTTTATCTTATTTTCCTGCTGCCACAGCCTGAGGAAAAGATCATTTAACTGTAAGTTCTTTTATCAGGACTTTTCATTTTGCACTTCTTAGGACAATTCGCAAGAATATCAATAAAGGAGAAAACCACAAGTAACAATAAAATCATTCATATAACTCTATTTGTTCATTGATTCAATGGTCAGTGCATATGTTAGGACCAGGAAGCCTGGGTTCAAGCTCCATTTGCTCCAGAGATGTGTAATAACATCCCTGAACAGGTTGATTAGAAATACCTACACATTGGGGTCTGAGCACTGGCACACCAAAATTATGCTAGGACCCTCAGAGAAGCTGCGTGTATGAGCACCATACAATGTAGGGGGAACATTGCTTACTGGTAACCTCAGAAAGAAAGCCCAAACTATTTGTTCACCACAGAAGTTTGATGCTGAAGCAAGGCACTGCAAAGCCACCCTATTGGATAATGGCTATCTTGATCAGATCATCTCACACTGTAAATCTCTCAAATTCATGAAATGCACTAAGGTGGTCACTCTTGATTCTAAAAAGTACCCAGCCTGCTTCAGACTATCCTGGAATGTTGAGCAACTGGTGAAGTTATCTGTTTCATACTGTTACTGTTCAGTAGCAGCACAAGTGGTGTTTGCTATCAAGCCAAAAAGACATTATGTACTCTTTGCTCCCTTCCCCTACCCTCCTCTCTGACCTATCACCTCCATCCCCACCCCCATTCACCTATTGTACTCTTTACTACCTTCTCCCCAGCCCACCAACCCCCCTTCACCCCCTATTTATCTCTCCACCCTGGAGGCTTCCTGCCTGTATTCCTGATGAAAGGCTTTTGCCCGAAACGTCGATTTTCCTGCTCCTCAGATGCTGCCTGACCTGCTGTGCTTTCCCAGCACCACTCTGATCTAAACTCTGGTTTCCAGCATCTGCAGTCCTCACTTTTGCCAAAAACACATGACACCTATCCCACCAATGAGTAATGGTAGATTGCTGAAGTACGCTTGGTATTTGAACAATATGTCCCAAAGACTGGCGGATCAATCAAGCAGCATATCAATTTATTAGTTCACGGCAGCAAGTTACTGGCAAAGTTCGCAACACAGGTCCAACATCAGGTATGATTCTGTAATTGGACAATTCTTGCTGGATAATCCTGGGTATTTAAAAAAATACACTAGCACCCAATTCAGGATTGCCAGGATGTTCACTGTATGGTGCAATTAATTATACTGCAAACCACATGTAATAATGTGCCCTGTTCTTTGCAGACCGAAAGAACATGTGCATGCACTGTGCTTGTTTCAAATCAACAATATATTTGATAGGAATTCATTGGTTCATTTTACAGGACAACACCCTCTCCAAACAGAGTCAACCTGCCTGATTTAAAATGTAAACAAATTCTGACCGTTAACTGTCAAACATTATTAGAGTGGTGCTGGAAAAGCACAGCAGGTCAGGCAGCATCCGAGTGGCAGGAAAATCGATGTTCCGGGCAAAAGCCCTTCATCAGGAATGAGGCAGGGAGCCTTCAGAGTGGAGAGATAACTGGAAGAGGAATGGGGCTGGGGAGAAGGTGGCTAAGAGTAAAATAGGTGGATGGAGGTGGGGATGAAGGTGATAGGTTGCAGAAGAGGGTGAGGTGGATAGGTGGGAAGGACGATTGGCAGGTAGGACAGGTCATGAGGATGGTGCTGAGCTGGCAGGCTGGAACTGGGGTAAGGTGGGGGGAGGGGAAATGAGGAAACTGGTGAAGTCCACATTGATTTTCTGGGGTTGAAGTGTTCCGGGGCGGAAGATGAGGCGTTCTTCCTCCAGGCATCGGTTTGTGAGGGAGTGGTGGTGGAGGAGGCCCAGGACCTCCATATCCTCGGCAGAGTGGGAGGGGAAGTTGAAATGTTCGGCCACAGGGCGGTGGGTTGATTGGTGTTGGTGTCCCGGAGATGTTCCCTAAAGCGCTCTGGGAGAAGGCGTCCAGTCTCCCCAGTGCAAAGGAGACTGCATCGGGAGCAACGGGTACAATAAATGACATTGGTGGATGTGCAGGTGAAACTTTGATGAATGTGGAAGGCTCCTTTGGGGCCTTGCATGGAGGTGGGGTGGAGGTGTGGGCACAGGTTTTGCAATTCTTGCGGTGGCTGGGGAGGGTGCCAGGATGGGAGGGTGGTTTGTTGGGGGGGCGTGGACCTGATCAGGTAGTCACGGAGGGAACAGTCTTTGTGGAAAGTGGATAGGTGTGGAGAGGGAAATATATCCCTGGTGGTGGCGGAAATGTCGGTGGATGATGCATTTTTTGCGGAGGTTGGTAGGATAGAAGGGGAGTACTGGGGGGGTTCAGTCCTTGTTGCAATTGGAGGGGTGGGGTTTGAGGGTGGAGGTGCGGGACGTGGCTGAGATGTGTTGGAGGGCATCTTCAACCACGTGGGAAGGGAAATTGCGGTCTTTAAAGAAGGAGGCCATCTGGTGTGTTCTGTGGTGGAACTGGTCCTCCTGGGAGCAGAAATGGCAGAGGCAGAGGAATTGTCAAGCATTATTACCTAAGTCCACTTGCAAGCCAATCGGCACTCTTCTCACATGTCAAATAAATGCTGGTTTTCTTCTTTGTTGGTATTCTTGCAAATTGTCCTGTTAAGTGCAATTTAAAAAGTGTCAACAAAATCTGCATTCTTTCAGAGGGTGGCGGCAAGGGATGTTCACGTTTTGCATGACTAAATCACTAAGTTCTATCATTGAATTCTATGATGTTTTATGGACTGTATAGTTGATAGATTTTAATTGTATGGTATTTTGCTTAGCCGGTGCCAAATTTCTGAATTTATAAAATCAGGCCTGACTATACAATAAGTTTGAACTGAAATTTTTCCATCTCAGAACAAAGTCAACTGGGAGTTTTGAACACAGAATGATTGCCAATGATGATATTCCTTGATTAGACATTATGGCATCTATTCAGTTGTGTTACATGCATGCATTTGAAATAAATGTTCCAGTTCGATTGTTGGAAAATTCATCTGGTTCACTAATGTCCTTTAGGGAAGGAAACTGCCATCCTTACCTGGTCGGACCTACATGTTACTCCAGACCCACAGCAATGTAGTTGACTCTTAACTAGCCTCTGGGCAATTAGGGATGGGCATTAAACAATGGCCTAGCCAGAGAAGCCCTCACCCCGTGAATATAAGTTTCTTTTATCAAATTAATAAATAGTTTCAGCTTATTTTTCCATTTACTTTAAACTTGTGTCAAATGTCTTTGTAGATACCTGTTACCTGACGGTAAGCGGGTTTGGTAACATCTGTCATGAGAGAAACAGAATTAGCATTTTGAGACCAAAACTGAAAGGGATTGGGAATTATTTTTAATACTTTTGACAGAGGCAGAGAGGAAGGCAAAAGGAACAGACTGTGTAGACATCCAGTGCAAAAGACAAAGGTTTGGTAGTAGTGGTGATGGAGAAAGTGTGATGTAAAGTGGATGTAATTGAAGGTGTGAAAGGGAGGGAATGGGTCCCTTCTACTGAGAACAAAGTAAACAAGACACAATCAAAAAAAGGAGGTGGAGAATGTAAGAAAGAGGAGGGCAGGCATCATGCAGTAATGCTCGAAGTTATGGAATTTGGTATTGAGTCTGAGAGGCTGTAAAGTGTCAAAGTAGGAATGTGGTGTTGGTCCTCAAGCTTGTGTTATGCTTCATTGGAACATTAGTTTGGAGGTCACGTTGTTAATGAAAGAAATTAAAATAATAGGAGCTCTCTGAAAATATCTGTATTTCAAGAGTTTTACTTAAGAAAAATGCCATTAGGCACTGTGACACAGGTAGACAACAGTACAATCTATATTTTGCTAATTGAATGTAGTTTTGTTCATTCTTCACCTGAATTTGTGATATCTACAACATTATTCATTGAGAAGATGGAGGGATGATTTAATGGGAACATTTAAAATTGTCAAAGAATTTGATGGAGTGAATAAACAAAAATGTTTAGAGTCACTGGAAGTTCAGTAATCAGAAGTCTCTCTTTAAGGTAATTGCCATAATAATCCAACTCTTGAGGAGAGGGAATTTAAAAAGTGAGCTGTCATGACTTGGAATCATTGACTGGGAATGCTGGTGAAAGCAGATGAAATAGGAACGTCCAAAAGGAAATTAGTTACTACTGGAGGCAAAAAAGAGACAATTGCAGGGCATCAGAGAAAGAGTTGGCGTGATGGGACTGACTGGGGAGCTGTTCCAAAGAATGTGCACAAGTCTGATGGGCCAAATGAGTGCTTCTGTGTGGTTTGAATCGATGAAACGTAAGAATATCAAATTTTAAATTTGTCAACCTTTTAAAATTTAGATACATTTTAGAAGTAAAAAAAAGTGCCTTGTGGTCATACATGTGGACATTTCACTCATGATATTGAACAGGTGAACACTTAGAATTCAGAAACAAAAACATTTTTTGACTGACATTTCTTGTTTTAAAATTGCAATTGGTTATAAGTATATTAATCAGGTTCCCACTTCGCGGAATCTCAGTTATTATTTTCAAAATAGATGTCCTTTGGAACTTGGCTCAACACCAACTGTGTGATTGACTGGGAAAAATAACTGAGAGAATTAGGGAGAGCAAAATGGGTAGGTAAAACCAAGTGGAAAAGGAAGATATGTGGGGAGAGAGAGATTAACAAGGACCCACCAGGGACTGTAATGTTATCAGCCCTGAAATTTCCAGTCTTTTACACATTATACTTAGACAATTATTGGCTTATTTACTGAAAACAAGAATTTCTGATGCCCACAGAGGAGTAAAGAACCATGACACACAACAACAGAAACAGTGGGGACAGTTACAGAATTGCCAAATAATAAAGATTCTACTGATTGTTAACCAACAATTTAATAAAACACAACTGCAAAATCTGACATTGAAACAGCTAGGCAGTAAGACATGAGTTTTTGAGAACCAATGAACAAATGTTTATGTTTCAAAATCTACATAGTTAATTTATCCAACATTTTATTCCATTTATTTCAGGGCAAGAACAAATAAAAAGCAGCACAGTGTGTAGAAGTGTTTGATTTGGAAGTGATTGAAAGGAGATGACAATGCTGAAATTATGAAATTTGTCTTAGGAAGGGGAATAAACTATGAAACATAAAAGGAAGAGAACATTATCCAATGTTACAAGGGAGTGCTCAGCAGTTGACAAGAGTCAACCTACCAGGTTTAAAATTTAAACAAAGCTTCGCACTTAACTATCCATCATCAGACCAGCAAATTCCTTACAACATTCCTACCAATCAAAGTCTACTTGATATCCAATTAGCACTCTGCTCTTATACAACATGAATGTGATTTTCTCTTTATGCTGGTATTTCTTGTGAACTGTCATTGTAAGTGCAAAACATAAAGCTTTAAAATGTTGTGGGTTTTTCTCAGGAATACTGAAAAATCATGTTGGGACTACCACAAACAGTGGGTTGATCCTGTGATGTGTGAAGTGGAAACTTGATTTGATAACGCTTGCTGTTCTTTGTGGAATTCTGGCATTTTTTGAAATTTTACATTTTAAACAAAAAAGTAATTTTTTTGCATTAGCCATAATAAATTACACATTTTACAAGATCATAATGCCCAAGATAATACCCTGGTTAAGATAGCGAATATAGAGAAAGCAAAAGGAAAACCTAAACAATCATTTGCCACTGTCACCCACTTTATGTTGCTTATTTGACCCTGTCAAAGAAGTTTGATCTTTTAGTATTAGATACAAAAACAGTGAGGGACAACAGTCACTCAGATGCACAAAATTGTGGCTTGCACCAACAGTAACCAGGAGATAAATATTTTGAAGTGAGCTGCAGCTGACCACTAGTTTATCTATTTTAATCTCAGGATGTTATGAGCATTAACTTGTCGAATGCAAATTTTCTGGGTCATCTCCCCAGTTTCCACTGGTAATGACAATTTAGCTGTGAACATGTCAGCAAACAAAATATCTTTCAAAGCAGATTGCAAACATTTCACAACAAACAAATCAAAGTTCCACTTCACGCACCACAGAATCAACTCACTCTTTATGGCAATCCAGACATGGTTTTTCAATATTCCTGAGAAAAACCCACAACATGTTTAAGCTTTACATTTTGCACTCATCATGACAGTTCACAAGAAATACCAGCATAAAGAGAAAATCACATTCATGTTGTACAAGAGTGGTGATTGGATATCAAGTAGACTTTGATTGGTGGGAATGTTGTAAGGAATTCACTGGTCTGATGATGGACAGTTAAGTGCGAAGCTTTGTTTAAATTTTAAACCTGATAGGTTGACTCTTGTCAATCGCTGAGCACTCTCCTGTCAGATAGGATAATGCTCTCTTCCCTTTATGTTGTGTTTCTTGTGAATTTTCAAGGTGAAAAGCTGTGACAAAGTGAGTTACTTTTCAGCAATCTTCAAGTTCTGAATATTTCTGATGTTTAAAATTAGATAAAAGTTCACTATCCCTCCAAAACCAATTCCACCCACTAGTTGGAGAACAAGCTAGAGACCCACACCATTCTGGTGGGATTCTCTGAATGAATTAAGTGCCTCTCAAGACAGTAAAGTGGTCATCTTTGGATATTCCTCAGGGTTTAGGACTACAGCATCAGAGATCCTGCACACCAAGAGCTCCTGGTGCATCAGAGTCCTGCACCTTTCCAGTAGTAACTGCACCACCAGAAATGGGGTGCTGCCATTATTACAGTGAGGCCTTCCCCACAGATCATTCTGAGATCCTTTCCTGGAGGGAGTCGAGTGGGAAAGATTGGGAGTTGCCAGGAAAAGGGAAGGGAGGATGCGTGGGGAGAGGAGTGAGTTGTGCTGAATGGGTGGGCTCCCTCACCAGGCACCTCCTGCCTGATGCCAGCTCCTACACACTAAATTCCTTTGAAAGAGGGAGTCCCAGCAGTGCTTTCCGGAGAAGGCATGGGAGATGTGTGTCAGCTTGGAAGAATTCCTGAGCCAATGCCAAATCTTGGGGAAAAGGACATTTAAGGAACCTGTTATTGGGCTTCTTTAGCAAATCTCCATGTTCCCCACCTCACTCCATTTCTGCTGCTGACTTAATGGGATGGGATTTCCTGCCAGCAGAAATGGAATGTATGGCCTCTCCTGCAAATATGTAGGCATCTCCACCAACTAACTGGTTCTGGCAGTCTCATAAAACTTGTTTCTTGCATGACTTCGTTGTCTTTAGACTTGACTATTCCAGTCCTGTCATGAATGGACTCCTGTCTTTCATCCATTGTGATCGTGAGGTAATTTTAGCATTTAGTGCCTATATGCTAACTCACATCAAATACTATCCACCTATCCTTACTCTCTAATCAACATTAACTTATAGTATGGTAGCATTTTAATTTTAAGATGCTGATCCTTGTTTTCAGATCACTCAATAGCTCCCTATCTCTCTGATGTCCTCCAGCCTTACAACTCTATGAATTATAAAACCAAAAATACTGCAGATACTGGAAATCTGAAATAAAGTCCTCAAGAAGCTCAACAGGTCTGGCAATATCTTTGGAAACAGAAACAGGGTTAACTTTCGAGTTTGATATGACTTCTTCAGAGTGAAGAAGAGTCTTATCAGACGTGAAAGGTTACCCTGTTTTCTTTCTGCAGATGTTTCCAGAACTGCTGAAGTGCAGAACTGCAATTCCTGTTTAACTCTCTGGATTATACTGTGCTGTGCCAAACTTGGCCATTGCCACATTGCCAAATTTGTTTGCTTGGCCATTGATCTCATGCCTATGCTGTAAGCTCCAAACTTCCCTTTTCTCTGCCCCTCTCCTCCTTTAATATGCTCCTTAAAAAAAACTCTGACCAACTGTTTCGTCATCTGCTCTAATAATACCTTATGAAACACAGTGCCATATTTTGTTTGATAACACGACTGTGAAATGTTTCTTGCATTAAAGACTTTGCGTATCTAACTGCAAGCTGATGCAAGGCTCTGAGGAAAGAACCCTGCAGTAATGTGTTGTATTAATTCTGCAGGATATATAATGCTGTCCAGCAAAAATGCTTCAAAATGTCAATGAGACACTTTTGGCTACATGGGTGGATGCAAGCATGGCTAAGTCTGCAGTATGGACTGTAATGTTCTTGCATCTTCTTTTGCACGGTAAGTTCTTTTATTAGTTACAGTCATACTATCATTATTAAACTAAAGCAAACATGCAATAGTTGAATAAGTTTAAATCAGACCCATCCTGTTGTGCAACCTTTTCACAATTATAGAAACAAAGTCACTTTGTTTAAAGAGATACGCCTTCAGTAGTTGATATTCACTTGAATTTTGCTGTCAGCCCAAAATTAACAATGCTACTAGCCTTTCATTGCTTTTACACGTGGGCTTTTGCACTGGAAACTCAAATTATCTGGAACCAAAACAGAACTGCGCTGGGAGATCTGGTGTGTCTCTTTAACCAAAACGTTGAAGAAATCTTGACAGAGTTATGCAGAGTTCAGGAAATGTGACTTCGATGATTTAATTCAATGGAAAAATCATATATCAAAGGTAAAATAAAATGAGGGAAAGAAAGTTTGTTTAGGTGAGTGCGATATGAGATTGAAAGAAGGAAAATGTACGAAGTGTTTTTTATTTAGGTTTAAATTTTATTAAATTCTCCAACAATAATTAAGATCTGAACAATTCCAATCCATGTGAGTAGAATTTATTTTCACTGCCGGAGAGGTTCTTTGGCAAAATCATGCTGGAGAAAATTCATTAACGCTTGAATGCATAAGGCCTCTGTTTTTTTGGTGTTTAATGAGCATGTTGTAGAGAAGTATCATAATTTAGTTCCATTCTTGAGTTTTCATGTTGAGCTTCTCGGTATGATGTTATTGTAATGAAGTTCAGAAAACAACTTCCTGATTTCCATATAAGACCATTCTGCTATAGGAAGGATGTTGGTTTGAAAGGTTTCAGAAAAGGTTTAAAGGGTGTTGCCAAGTTGGAGGGTTTGAGCTATAGGGACAAGTTAAATAGACTGGGGCTATTTTCCCCGGAGCTTCAGAAGCTGAGGGTGATCTTAGGTTCATAAAATCATGAGGAGCAAGGGTAAGGTAAATAGACAAGGTCCTGTCTCCAGGGTGGGGGAGTCCAAAACTAAAAGGCATAGGCTTAAGATGAGATAGAACTAGGTGCTATCAGTACATGTGTATACTATTCCCAGATGATTCAAACCACTGTCTTTTTCTCACTATTCATTAAATATTCTTTATTCTACCTATTGAAGGTTCTGTATTGTACACTTTCTAAAGTGTCTTTTATAATTTGTTAAGATTGAAAACACTGAATTTCCTGTTTTAATCTGTGCCTCTGGTGATTCAAGAGACCTTTTGCAGCTGGAATGCTAATGGAGTCATAGAGCTATTCAGCATGGAAACAGACTCTTCAGTCCAACTCGTCCACACTGACCAGATATCCTAAACTATTCTAGTCTCATTTGTTAGTATTTGGCCTATATCCCTCTGAAGCCCTCCTATTCATGTACTCATCCAGATGCCTTTTAAATATTGTGATCATACCAGCCTCCACCCCTTTCTCTTGCAGTTCATTCCATACACACATCTACCTCACATGAAAAAGTTGCCCCTCAGATCCCTTTTAAGTCTTTCTCTGCTCACCTTAAACCTATGCTCTCTAGTATTGTTCTTCCCTACCCTGGGAAAAGGACCTTGGCTATTCACCCTATCCATCATCCGCCTTGGGATCCTCCAACCACACACAATCAATGTCGATTTCACCAGTTTCCTCACCACCCCTACCCTCACTTTATCCCAGATCTGACCCTCCAACTCAGCACCACCCTCTTGAACAGTTCCACCTGTCCATCATCTTCCTTCCCACCTATCTGCTCCACCCTCTACTCTGACTTATTGCTATCACCCCGCCCCCCCATCTTCATCTACCAATCACCTTCCTGGCTACCTTCTCCTCAGCCCCCACACCTCCCATTTATCTCTCAGCCTCCTTGCCCCCTAACCCTATCCATCAAAATTCCTGATGAAGTGCTTGTGCCTGAAATGTTGACTCTCCTGTCTGACCTGCTGTGCTTTTCCTGTGCATGTTCCTCATCATTTTAATAAAGCTCTGTAAGGCCACCCCTCAGCCTCTGATGGGTTCAGGGGCAAAAAGCCCCAGCCTATTCAGCCTCTCCCTGTAGCCTCTCAGAACCTCCAATCCCAGTAATCTTTTCTGCACTCTCTCATGTTTAACAGCATTTTTGCTGAAATGCTTCTGTTTGACCAGTGAGTCCAGTCTGCCAAGGTGCAAGTGTGGTAAAATTTGTGGTCAGTGAGAATCTGCATTTCCCTTTCTGTATAAGAAGGCTAAATGTATATTTGTTCTTTAGTTTTAGGTCAACTACCTGCACCACAGAATGTAAAATTAACCTCTGTAAACTTAAAGCACATTGTAACATGGAAACCAGGAACGGGTTCACCCCCAGGTACACAGTACACTGTCGAAACTAGTATGCTATGGTAAGTATCTGTGTGTTAGCGTTGGATTTCTGAAATATTTCCACGGTGAATATATTGTGGTTTCTCAATTCAGTCTCTGTATGTGGTGTTGCTGCCACATAAGCAGGTATTCCTGTTTTAGTTGCTGAAAATGTGTTGCTGGAAAAGCGCAGCAGGTCAGGCAGCATCCAAGGAGCAGGAGATTCGACGTTTCGGGCATAAGCCCTTCTTCAGGAATGATTCCTGAAGAAGGGCTTATGCCCGAAACGTCGACTCTTCTGCTCCTTGGTTGCTGCCTGACCTGCTGCGCTTTTCCAGCAACACATTTTCAGCTCTGATCTCCAGTGTCTGAAGACCTCACTTTCTCCTCCATTCCTGTTTTAGTTGCCCGGGAACAGATAATTTTGAGCTTCTTTGTATTCCTGCAGTTTTTCTGAGGAAGGCACATCTGTTTTGCTATTAGGGAATGATTTCTAAGATTATGATGCACAAATGAGCAATGGACTGCATATTTCTGAAAGTGGGATTGTGTGTGACTTAATATTTCCATGTCCCTGATCCCTTTGCCATCTGTTTGGCAGAGGTCATGTGTTTGGGAGTTGCTGTCAAAGAAGGTTGGGGACATTGCTGCAGTGTACATTGGAGATGGCAAGTACTGTGGGCATGATGAACCAGTGGTGAAGGGAATGAACGAAGGTGTAGTTGCTTTGCTTTACTAAGTGCCGCCAGTAGAACCTATGCTAAAAGCCATGTTGATTTCAAGTCATTTGAAGTCATTTCAAGCTAAATACAACAGTGGAATGATAGCTGTATATTCTTGAGAAGAGTTGGAAGCAAAATGAATCAGGAGCACAAATTGATAATTCAAACTCCTCAAATTCAATGAGCTCCTACTTTGTGTAATAGTAACTTTTACAAATTATCCAATGCTTTAATAGATTGGTTGTATTTAACCTGCTAATATGCATGACAGCAGTAGTCTTCATGAAATCTTGACAAATCTTTTGAGTATTTACAGTAATTTAAAATAGAATCAAAATACATCATTATATGATTACCTATATCTTAATGACAACAAATCTCTGTGCAACAACAAAAAAAATGTCCTGGACCCATTGGCAATTACTTTAAACCTATAGATTTATAGAAAAAGACCCATCGGCCCAACTCACCCATGCTGACCAGCTATCCTAAGTTAAAGGCCAGATGCCTTTTAAATGTTATCATACCAGCCTGCACCCCTTCCTTTGGCAGCTCATTCCATACACACACTGTGTGAAAATGTTGTCACTTAGGTCCCTTTGAAATCTTTCCCCTCTCACCTTAAACGCATCCCCTCTAGTTCTGGACTCCCCCACCCTGGGAAAAAGACCTTGTCTATTTACCCTATATGTGCCCCTCATGATTTTATAAACTTCTAGAAAGTCACCCCTCAGCCTCCAATGTTTCAGGGAAAACAGACCCAGCCTATTCAGCCTCTCACAATACATCAAACCCTCCAACCTTGGCAACATCCTTGTAAATCTTTCCTGAACCCTTTCAAGTTTTGCAACATCTTTCTACCACAGGGAGATCAGAATTGCATGCAGTATTTCAAAAGTGGCCTAACCAAAGTCCTGCACAGCTGCACATGACCTCCCAACTCATATACACAATACACTGACCAATAAAGTCATGCCTTCTTCATTATCCATTAAATCTGTGACTCCACTTTCAAGGAACTATGAACGTGCACTCCTAGGTTTCTTTGTTCAGCAACACCCCTAGGACCTTACCATTTAAGTGTACAAGTCATGCTCTTATTTGCATTTCCAAAATGCAGCACCTCACACTTATCTAAATTAAATTCCATCTTCCACTCCTCAGCCCGTTGGCCCATCTGATCAAGGTCCTCTTATACTCTGAGGTAACCTTTTTTGCTGTCTACTACACCTCCAATTTTGGTGTCATCTGCAAACTTCCTAAACATATCTGTTATCATCATTTCCAAATCATTTATAATAAATAACAAAAAGCAGTGAGCCCAACACCAATCCTTGTGGTACACTTGTTGGTCACAGGCCTCCAGTCGGAAAAGCAACCCTTCACCACCACCTTCTGTCTTCTACCTTCGAGCCAGTTCTGTATTGGAATAGTTAGTTACCTCCTCTATTTTGTTTGATCTACCTTGCTGATCAATCTTTCATGAGGAAGCTTGTTGAATGCCTTATAGATCATATAGTTCATATAGATAGTTCATATAGTTCATATAGTTCATATAGTTCATATAGATCATATCCACCACTCATCAATCCTCTTTGTTACTTCTTCAAAAAACACAGTCAAGTTCTTAAGACGAGATTTCTTACACACATAGCCATGTTGACTATCCATAATCAATCCTTGTCTTTCCAAATACACATAAATCATGTCACTCAGGGTTCCCTCCAACAACATACCCAACATCGATATCAGGCTCACCGGTCTATAGTTTCCTGTCTTTTCCTTACCATTTTTATGAAATAGTGGCGCCACATTAGCCAACCTGCAGTCTTCAGTCACCTCACCTGTAACAATCAATGATACAAATATCTCAGCAAGGTGCCCAGCAATCACATCCCTAGCTTCCCACAGAGTTCTAGGGTACACCAGATCAGGTCCTAGGGATTTATCCACATTTATGCGTTTAAGACTTTCAGCACCATCTCCTCTGTAATATGGATATTTTTCAAAATGTCACCATTTATTTCCCCATGTTCTCTATCTTTCATGTCCTTCTCCACAGTAAACACTGATGCAAAACACTCATTTAGTATCTCCCCCAACTCCTGCGATTCCACACATAGACTGCCTTGATGATATTTTAGGGGCCCTAATCTCTTCTTAGTTAATCTTTTGCCCTTAGTGTATTTGTAGAATCCCTTTGGATTCTCCTTAACCCTATTTGCCAGAGTTATCTCATGTCCCCTTTTTGCTCTCCTGATTTCCTCCTTAAGAATACTCCTACTGTTTTTGTAGTGTTCTAGTGAATCACTCAATTTCTGCTGTGTATACCTGTCATATGCTTCCTTTATATTTTTGACCAAAACCTCAATTTCGCTAGTCATCCAGCATTTCCTCCACCCTCCAGCCTTGCTTTTCATCCTATTAGGAACGTAGTCTCTGGACTCTCATTATCTCATTTTTGAAGGCTTCCCATTTCCAATTGTCCCTTTACTTGCGAACCCACCCCCAATCAATCTGTGAAAGATTTTGCCTAACACCATCAAAATTGGCCTTCCTCCAATTTAAAACTTCAATTTTTAGATCCGGTCTATCCTTTCCTATCACTATTTTTAAATAAATAGAATGATGGTCGCTGGCCCCAAAATGCTATCCTACTGATACCTCAGTCACTTGCCTTGCCTCATTTCCCAAGAGTAGATCAAGTTTTGCATCTTCTCTAGTACATAGATCCACATACTGAATCAGAAAACTTTCTTGTGCACACTTAACAACTTCCTCTCAATCCAAGCCCTTAATATTATGGCAGTCCCAGTTTTCATAATTTTGAATACTTCTATTAACTTTAATTAACTGCAGCTCCTCATCCCTAGTACTAGTCAAATAAAATCCTTCTGTCATCTTGCAGTTTGTCCTAAAGTGTACTGTCTATAATTAACTACAATTTTTCAGCCTAATCAGCATTTATTTAGGCTTTGCATGACTTACTCCTATTTCTACTCTATGTATCTTTTTAAAAAAATAATATGAACAATCCAAAAGCTTTTCTAACAACTTACTCTCCCACCTTCAATGGCGGCATGAACAGTTCATGAGAAAGTATTGACCATCACCTTGTTAATCCCTCAGCTTCCTGTTCCTCAACTTAACAGAGATTTCTGATTTCATGCCAGAGAGAGTTGCTTTATGCCTGCAGAATTTACATTTGAAAATCTCTTTTCACAAGCATTCCATTGGGATTCCAACACACTCTTTCAAAGTTATAACAGAGAATCTGGGGGAAACGTCTACAGACAAAAACACTTAGTTATCTTTGTCCATGGCTCACCTTTCTATGAAATCTCCCCCAACCTTCTATCTTCCCCACATTCTCTGATTTTGTTGTTCGTCAGTATTGCACCATCAGTGACAAAGTTTTCATGTTTCTATTTTTTAATAAATCACTTTCACCAATTGTTTTAATCTAATTTGGCTTTCCATTTGTAAAGCTTCCTGCTGTTTTATTTCTCATTAAAGGTGCTATATAAAGGCAACTCATGCTTTTAAAATGTCTGCGAATTGCTCTTACCCTCACAGAGCTAGAGAATGGCAACGTGTTTCACAAGCATGGGCCAAGATGTCTGTGGCATCATTGACTGTAAATTGGTTTAGGACACCCTGCTGTCGTGAAAGGCATTAGAGGAATGGTTGCTCTTTTTCTTAAGAATGTGTCACAGTTTGCTTTCACATCACTATTTTATTTTTTCTGTCTTTTTTAGTTTTTCATTTTCATGTCCAAAATTATAACTAACTACTGACTTGCATGCATTTGAAGTCCACTTTATTTGTTGCAAATTCCTATGGCCACATCCATAATGGAACTCTCCATGTAAACTTGCTGCACCATGATTACATTCTTTCACCAAACGGAATAGTGCAGCACCACAAGTTTGCAACTCGCAGCTTCTTATCCTGGACAGAGAAGTTCTCTTGCACCAATTAACTTCTTTGTCTTTCAAATGTCTGTATGTTCTGCTAATCAATGGTGTAAATAGATTTGTGTAAGATCAATTTAGTATATATGGACTAGTTAACAATTACATGCCCTGGTTCCATTGACCTATGTGTCAATATTAGATGTGTCCAATCCGGGGAGATCCAAGATGGCGGCGACTCAGCAAGTCTGAGTTTACAGAGCTCTTCCCAAAACCTGGGTAAAGTGAGTTACTCACCCCCACCACACTTACCAAACCACCCAAAAAAATTTTCTAACCTTAATTAGCTGTTTACTATTATATTTAAGCAGTTTAATATTAAGTGGATAATGAGTAAACCAAAGGGATCTCGCAGCTCTCAGAAAACAAAGACCCCTCCCCCACCCTCCTCTCCTCCTCCTCCGGCTGCAGCTGATGTAAAAACAGGCCTTGAAGAGATGATTGCCAGGCTGGAAACGACACTCGTCAATTTCATCGCAGAATCCAGACAGAGATGGAATGCATTCGAAGAAAAGCTACAAAAGTACAGCCAGGCTCTGGAGGAATTACAGGGCCGAGTGAAGGGGGCGGAGCTAAAGGCCACGACCTCTGAGGCTGCAGCACAAACAGCTGCAGAACAGGTGCGAGCTCTGGAGCAGAGAGTCCGGGCCTTTGAAATCTACATGGATGACCTGGATAATAGAAATCGGAGAAAGAATATCCGTCTTCTGGGCCTCCCTGAACAAGAAGAGAAGGGACAGTTAGCAGTATTTCTGGAGCGATGGCTGCCCCAGCTTTTAAACCTGGGAGCTGAAACTGACCGGGTAAGGGTGGAGTGGGCCTACCGGGTCGCAGTACGCGGATCTGGCCCAAACCAGCGCCCACGCCCGGTCCTGTTCCGGCTGCAGAGTTATAGGGAGAGGCAGATACTCCTGGATGCCTCCAGAAATCTTGGAAAGGATCCTAAAGCTATGATTCATGAAGGATCCAAGATTATGTTATTTCAGGACTTCTCCCCGGCTTTGGTACGAAGGAGGAAGGCGTTTGATGAGGTGAAGAAATGTCTAAGGAACTTAAATATTCAATACACCTTACGCTACCCAGCGACGTTATGCTTTACCCACGAAGGATCCGAGTATAATTTTAGATCACCAGAAGAGGCTAAGGAACTTTTAGACTCGTTTAAATAAATCGTAAGAGACAATTTATGTTGGCTTGCCTCTTCCACACTCCGTGGGGAGAAATGGATACTTTACTCTACTTTACTTTTGCTTCTGGGAGCAGGGTTGTCTTCTCTTGCTATTTTATGTTATTATACTTAACTGTAATTTGTTGGAGTTGTAATTTTATAGTTATGTGTGTTTGTACGTGGCATTGATGCTATCAGATATACTCAGGTATGGGTGGGGAGGGGTGGGGGTGGGGCGCTCACTGTCAACTCTAGCTCGGTATTATATCTAAATCCTATTAAGGAGCGCCCGGGTTAAGGGTGGGACACTGTTTGGGAGAGGATATGGTGGACCTTTAGAAAGGAAGTAAGGCCCCCTGAGAACAAGGGGGAGGATCTCCATTCAAACATGTTTTTTTTTTTTTGTTCTTATTGTTTGGAAATAGTTTCCTTTTTATTATACTGTTACGAGTGTATTAGAGAACATTTTCTCTTGTTTGAAGGATGTAAGTGACTCAACTATACACTCTGGATAATTGTGGATTAGATTAGTAGTTAACTGAGTTTCATTGTTTTTCTTTCTTCTTTAGTATCATTCCTTTGAATTTTGATGATTATATATTTAAGATCTATTTTTATATTAATGTTTGTGCTTGAAAGTTCTGTTTATTTTTGTAAATCTGTCAAAATATTAAATTTCTAATAAAAATATCTTTAAAAAAAAGATGTGTCCAATCCCATTTGACTGGTGGATGACAAGTGCACTTGACTCCCTATGAATGAAGTCATAGGGGAATGAGTGAACAAAAGCCTATGTCTCAAACATCAATTTCTAACTCTGCATTTGAGTTCTGAATTTCTAAGGGCACATGCAATTCTGACTGTTATGTACTTTTAAAGTAACTTAACTTTTCCATTTTTTAAAATAAAATTGCTTCATTTTCTGCTAAACACCACTAAATTTGCCTTGGTTAATGTAGCACATGAAACCCTCAACTAACTTTGATGTGTTGGGTAAATTTGTTGTATTTTATTTAAAACAGGAATGCTGATAGATTCGTTCCAGTGAAATATTGCATCAATATTTCGACTCTGTCATGTGACCTATCATGGACTTTTACATCTTCTAGCCATCTTTACTGGCTACGAGTTAGAAGTACTACAAGCACAGATCAATCCAACTGGGTGGAATCGAAAGAATTTTGTCCAGTTCGTGACAGTGAGTGCCTTACCTTTTGAAAAATCTGTAATAATTTAGCACTAACAAAGACTAATTAAAATGTTTGCAAAATTGTTGGTTTGAAAGCCTTAACTCGGAAGCTCAGAATAGCTTTGACAGTTAACGCCTCCTTCCTGACCCTGTCTACCTGCGACTACACTTTCAAGGAACTATGAATGTATATCTCAACATCTCTTTGTTTGGCAACATTCTCCATTAAGTATATAAGCCCTGCCCTGATTTGTCTTACCAAATGCAACACCTCACATTTATCTAAATTAAAGTCCATTTGTTATTCCTTGGCCCATTGGCCCGTCTGTTCAAGATCCTGTTGTATTCTGAGATAATCTTCTTCACAGTCCACCACACCATCAATTTTGGTGTTATCTGAAAACTTACAAACCATACTTCCTATATTCACATCTAAATCATTTATATAAGTTATAAAAAGTGGTGGACTTAGCACTGATCCTTGCGGCAAACCGCTAGTCATAGGCCTCCAGTCGGAAAATCAACCCTCCACCATCATGCTGTAATCCATCTTCAAGCCAAATTTGTTTCCAACTGGCTACGTCTCCCTGGATTCCATGTGATATAATAATGCTGAAAATGTGTTGCTGGAAAGGCGCAGCAGGTCAGGCAGCATCCAAGGAGCAGGAGAATCGATGTTTCGGGCATGAGCCCTTCTTCAGGAATCTTCAGGGCTCATGCCCGAAACATCGATTCTCCTGCTCCTTAGATGCTGTCTGACCTGCTGCGCCTTTCCAGCAACACATTTTCAGCTCTGATCTCCAGCATCTGCAGTCCTCACTTTCTCCTAGAAGATATAATAATGCTATCCAGTTTACCATGTGGAACCACGTTGAACGCCTTGCTATATAGACAATGTGCAATGTTCTACCTTCATTAATCTTCCTTGTCACTTCTTCCAAAAGCTCAATAATATTGGTGAGACACGATTTCTCACACACGAAGCCATATTGACTGCCCCTAATCAGTCCTTGTTTTTCCAAATACCTGTAAATCTTGTCCCTCAGAATCCCTTCCAACAGCTTACCCACCACTGCTGTCATCTTTAAGGTGCTAGCATTTGAAGCATGGTACAAGTTAATGGACAAGTTGTTGGCAATCTGAATAGCTTCTTTCAGTCATTAATTTTGCTGTTGCTGTCATTCAAAGTAACTTGAGTGTCCTTGAATGTTTTCTTCACCATACACTGGGACATTTGCCATTTGAAGACCTGAAGAGGGAACCTTGAAGATGATTTGGCAGGAATTTTGTTTGAACCCTTGCAGACTTAGCTTCAAGTAGGACTGGGAATCACTGCAGTCCGGGAGTAAAGTCACAGCAAATGCTCTGTACACTTTTGTTGCCTTGGGGAGACCTTTGTGATCATTCGCTCACTGCCGTTGGTTAATAGAAGGCTGTACTGGCACAGCAGGTCCATTCTTGAATTGTGTTATCACTGGTGGCCTTTAGAGAGAGGTGACTGCGCTATGGGAAATGTTCATCAAATTCCAATACCTGCCATTCAGTAGAACAGGAGATGGAAAAAAAAATAAGCATAACCCAGTTAATTCAGGCTTGTGAAACAATCACTTTTGAAGAAAGAACAGTATTCATTATAATTGATTATTAGTAATAGAAGCACACCAGATAATGCAGGCTTGAGATGCTGTTTGTCAAAAACACTTGAATTTTTATGTCACCTAACCTTAATTAATTGGAAGCTTCCAGTTATGTTTATACATGAATATCAGTAGGGTTTTATATGCAAAACAACTTGTGCTTATAAATGAAGTAGGTGCTAAGATGGCATGTGCAATTATTCCTGTGTGGCAAGTGTTATAGTTTATACATAATAAGTTGGAGCAAATAAATTTGATGATTGCACAGGCACAGAATTTATTAATAATGGTTTAAAGCTAGATGGTGAAAACAATTAAATCCTGATAGTGACAATTGGTATTGTTGTAAATGCATTGTTAAGTCATAAATCAAAAAACAAATTGAAGAGATGGCCCACAACATTCCAACTTTTGCTGCTTTTATTTTAATAGAAATCAGAACCAATGCAAATTACAACAAATTACATGAGCGAATACTACTGTGAATAAACAGGTTCATTTCACTTTGTAAAATCAATGCAGCAATGATGCATCTTAAGCCAAAAGCATTCACATCACTCTCCACATTAACATAGCTACATAGCTCCACAATATGCTGTTTTATGTTGACACATAACAGGTCACGAGTCCTGAAAACTGCTGGGTGTCATCATATTTCTGAATAGGTTAATTAGAAAATATCTTCACCTGTTAAGTTTCATGGGTATGGTTAGCAAGGTACACTTCCACTAACTGTATCTCCATCAGGTCTTGACTGTCCTGATGGTATAGTTTTCTAGAATTCATTTCAACTGACCAACCACCTATGAGAAAATACCCAGCTCTTCAGCATCTCCAGGCTATCAGCATAACTTTCTAGGTTTTGGACCTATGTTAAGGAGCTCCCACAGTACTGACATGAGATCCTGTCTTTCTCTTATAATCAAATAGAAAAACTTGACAGCAGGTCACTTCTTAATAGAATTCTCTGTGTTCCTTATTCTGTATCGGTATTCTTCTATTTGGTGTCTGGGTCTATGCACTGATTATCTTCACCTCCAGCTTCTTGCATTGTCTTCTGTTTTCTGTCTGGCCCCCTTTGGTCATAGCTTTCTTCCTGTTAATGCTGTTTCTGGTCAAATGACTCAGTGTTTCTTGGAGTCATAAAGTCATACAGCATGGAAACAGATCCTTTGGTCCAGC
This sequence comes from Hemiscyllium ocellatum, assembly GCF_020745735.1. Taxonomy (NCBI): domain Eukaryota; kingdom Metazoa; phylum Chordata; class Chondrichthyes; order Orectolobiformes; family Hemiscylliidae; genus Hemiscyllium; species Hemiscyllium ocellatum. Next base: position 74,633,623 of record NC_083411.1, on the reverse strand, counting down.
TAGTCCTGTCTTGCTGCACTTGGACATGGAGTACATCAGTATCTGTGGAGTTGCGAATGGTGCTGAACATTGTGCAATTATTGACAAACACCTCCACTTCTGAATTAGGATGTAGGTAAGGCCATTGATGAAGCAGCTGAAGATGGTTAGGCCAAGGACACTAACGTGAGGAACACCTGCAGAGATGTCCTGGAACTTGACCATCTTCATATGTACCAGATATAATTCCATCCATTGGAGGATTTCCCTCTGGTTCCCACTGACTTTAATTTTGTTAAGGCTTCTGGATGTTACACTTGAGCAAATGTGGCTTTGATGGCAAGGGTTGTCACTCTCACCTCCCCTCTGGAATTTAGCACTTTTGTCCATATTTGAACCAAGGCTGTAATGAGGTCAGAAGCTGAGTGGTCCTGGCGGAACCCAAACTGGGCATCACTGAGCAGGTTATTGCAGAGCAGGAGCTGCTTCATAGCACTGTTGATGACATTTTCCATCACTTTGCTGATGATTGAGAGCAGACTGATGGAGCTGTAATTGGCTGGATTGGATTTGTCTTGCTTTTTGCATACAGGACACCCTGAGTAATTTTTCACATTGTTGGCTTAAATGCCAGTGTTGTAACTGTACTGGAATAACTTAACTATGAATGCCATAAATTCTTAAGCACAAGCCTTCAGGACTATTGCCAACTGTTGTCAAGGCACACATTCTTTGCAATATCCAGTGACTCCAACCATTTCCTAATACCGCATGGAGTGATTCCAGTTGGCAGGGCCCATTGGAGGAGGCCAAGACGAACCATCCACTTGGCAGTTCTGGCTGGAGATTGTTGCGAATGCTTCATCCTTATATTTTGCACTGATGAACTGGACTCTTCCATCGTTGAGGATGCAGGTACTTGTGGAACCTCCTCCTCCTTTGAGTGAATTAATTGTCCACCATCATTCATGACTGACTGTGGCAGGACTGCAGGGCTTAGGTCCGATCCTTTGAGTGCAGAATTGCTGAATTCCCTCCACCATTTGCTGCTACAGGCTGTTTGACATACAAGTGGTCCTGTTTGGAAGCATTGCCACATTATCTTCAGGAATGCTTGGTGCTGCTCTTGGCATGCCCTCCTGTACTCTCCATTGAACCAGGGTTGATCCCCTGGCTTAATGGTAGTGGTTGAGTGGGGGATATGCTGGGTCATGAGGTTATAGATTGTGCTGGAGTGCAATTCTGCTGCTGTTGATGGTCCACAGTGCCTCATGCATCCCAGTCTTAAGTTGCCTGATCTGTTCAAAGTCTGTGACATTTAACATGGTGGTAGCGCTTCAGAACACGATTGAGTATATCCTTAATGTGAAGGCAGGACTTCGGCTCCACAAGGATTGTGCGGTGGCCATTCTTACCGATACTGTCATGAACAGATGCATCTGTGACAGGCAGGATGAAGTCAACTATGTTTTTCTCTCTTGTTGGCTCCGTCGCCATCAGTTGCAGACCCAATTTAGCAGCTATGTCTTTTAAAGCTCAACCAGTTCAATCCGTAGTACTACTGCTCTGCCATTCTTGGTGGTCACCTTTGAAATCCCCCACCCAGAGTACTTTCTGCACTCTCACCATGCCTTTCAGTGCTTCCTGTAAGTGTTGTTCAACATGGAGGAAGCACTGATTCATCAGCTGAGGGAGGATGGTGTGGGTAATCAGCAGGAGGTTTCCTTGCAGATGTTGACTTCGTGCCATGAGACTTCATGGGGTCCAGTGTCAATGTAGATGATTCTCAGGCAATTCCCTCTCAACTGTCTCCAGTGTCTCAAGATTATTTGTAGGTTAAGTTTCCAGAATAGTTAAAAGGGTGGTAGGTTTATGATACAGCAAACAACAATCACACCTCCTTGTTAAACTTTCTCATCTTCAAAACTTTGTCCTAAAGATCAAGTTTAAATGATGGTCTGGTACCTCATATTGGAAAAACAGTAGTAAAAGCAACAAAGCAGTAGGGCTATATACACAACTCTCCAATCTCCAAACTGTTTGAGGACATGCTGAGTAGAGGCTTGGCCACTCGTTGCAGGATGAAGCAGGTTTGAAATGAAATTTTCCTTTGCCCAGCTTCTCCCAGCAGTCAGCCAAGCTCAGCACTACTCATAGTCACATGCTGAAAAGCAATCTACGCGGCAGCAAAATGTCTAACATGTTAGTGCAGCGGCTGACCATATTTAATGTGAAAATCTGTTCAAGCTGGAATTATGTTAAAGGTGATCTTTATTTACTGGCTTTAGGATGCACACATGAATGTGTTTATGGATCCGAGTGCCTCATCCACAATAGCAGAAAGCATACCAGCAGAGTAGACTATTCAGTCCATTGAGTCTACCCTACCTTTCAGTGAGATCCTGGCTGGTCTGAAATCCTCACTTCCACTTTCCTGCCTTTTCCTGTAATGCTTGACTCCCTTACTGATTAGAAATCTGTCTTATCTTGAATATATTAAACACAGAGGGCTGTGGCTGAATTGTTAAAGAATTCCACAGATTCACTGTCCTCTGAGATTGAAGATAAACCTTCCTTAACTCACAGCTGAAGTGAAAGATTATTATGGTAGAAAATACATACACAGTTTTCTTATATTAGTAAGAAAGTGAACTTTCTGAAATTTTGCTTTGGCTATTTTCTTACTATTTTGATTCAATAATTGTTTCTCAACATTTTAATTACACCTAACTGACTTTTTTATTTTAAACAATGCAATTAACTTGCAAAGCATGTAAAATTCATTTCTTTTCTGAATGGCACACATTTTGTATCCAATTATTTTCCATACTATAGCTATCATTTCATACTATTTAAACTCAAAGCCTAATCTCCAGTCCATGTTGCAGACTGAAAATAAATAACTTAATGCATTAACAAACATAACATTAAAGATTATTTTGTGCAAGAGTGGTGATTTTCCATGGGTGCTGAACTGAGAGGGAACTGCAAGAAGGCAACAGCATACTGTAAATAATCCAACTGGTAAGATGACTTCAAGGGAGGGATAGGCAGCATTCTAAGCAATAAGGGAATCTAGAGTTAGAGGAAAGTGGAATTGAGAATTTCAGATCAGCCAGGATTGCACTGAATGGCAGAGCAGTCAGTGAGCTGAATGGCCTTCTCTGCTGCTCTGCCTTACAGTTTCGATGACTCATTGTTTTATAGAGACTGGATAAACGTCGGCTAGGGTAGTGGGCTGATATCTTTCAATGTGTTCATCTGAGAGAGCAGAGTCTGATTTTAAATGAAGAAGTTCAAAAATCTTGTGGTTTGAATAGAATAGACTTGAACAATACTGTTAAACTTCACAATAAAACACCAGGAAATTATCTGCCAATATTTAATTCTAGAGTGAGACAAGTTTTGCGCCAATTTCTCCAATTTTACTGAAGCCAGATGCCTAGATTCCAGAGATGAAAGTTGCCGGTTTTGTAGGTAGGTGCTTGCCCATACAGCTATGTGGCATTCATTTCTGGTGTAAACGGTGAGTGGATGAGGCAATGTCTACCTTAGTTTTGTTCCCATTCCCATGAGAAGGTTCTCATTCTCTGATTTGGAAAATGGGATGAATGGAGACCGGCTTAGTCACTCATTGCTCAGCCCTGAGATCAGAAGCTGTGTGAGTAATCTGCTTGTCTCTGTGGCATTCCTTCATAAAGGGGACAGCTCCTAAATCTTCCATGTTCTCCTTCTTTGATGGCCCTTCCCTCCCACTTGACTCAAGGGACAGCTATATACATATGTTGCATCTGTACCAATGCATCAGAAAGCACAATTTCTTGTGTTAGAGTTGATGGGGAGGAAAATGGTGAGGAAATTATTTTACTTTTAGGCTGGTGTTTGGAATTAGTAAATGAAGACTATCAGCTCCATGTACTGCAGATCGATATTGTTGCTTCTGCACACAAAAAATATGTTTATTTAGTGATTTTGGAGCGATTCGTAGCAATGCTACCATTAAACTGATTGCCTTATGCATGGATGTATTCAATGCGTTTTACATGCTCTGTCAGAATTGGAAGATCTATCTCATCAGTAAACCCTCAAAGCATTACAACTCTTCCCTTTCAAAGATGAAAGCCTGCTGAATGTATCGTTCTTCCTTTCATTCAGACTTCTTTTGTGTTTGGTTTTTGAAGTAAATATAATCTAGGAGGTATAGTAATTGTAACGAGGTCACCCAGATGGACAGCATAGAATATGAGTTCCCTGATTGGGGCTGTCAATCAGGTCCAATTGGGGAGCCCTGACTGACAGGTATAAGCAGGAGTGTCAGAGGTTCTGTTCACACTGAGACCTGACTCTGAGGGAGCTGAATCAACGTCAAGGACTCTCCGCATGTAAATAAAGTGTGATTTGGTGACAGGATACTGACCTCTGTGGAGTTATTTCAGAAGAGCTAGTCATTGTGAAATTATGCCACAAATACCATAGAATGACAACACTCTGTGGATGTACCTGTCCTTCTTGACATTAACAAAGATGTTTTGGAACAAGGGAAAAAATGTCTTTTCAGGGTGGAGCACTGGATTTTATTGAACAAACTAAGCTGAAATGTTAAGTGACTGTACCTGGTTAAAATAGTAAATAATGGCTCAAATCCTCTGAACAAGGTTTGAATCATTGTTTCCAACCCTAGGCTATGGCGGGATGTGTGACAGTACTGAACAAGAGGTCCAGTGAAGCCCGTCTGGAAGTTGGGATAAACTTGTTGCACCTTTTATGCTTTTGGCAAACAGTGTGGTAGATTTCTCACTGGGCAGTGACAAGTTGCTAATGAAGAGTGGGATGGGGAGTGGGGCAGGTGTGGTTGTTGTTTGTTAAATGCCTCATTGATGATTCAACAGACCTCAGCTTTCTATCTGACAAAACTTGCCAAACAATCTGAACATTGAAAAAAATTGTATGTGGAAATCAGTCACCTGGTGACTTTAGCTCCTCACTAGATCCCAAAGACTTCCATGCTGGTCTCTATCAACCTGCAGCTCAGAGTGTGATAAATGGGCACCAGTGCCACCTCATGACATTTGCCAACCCCTGATGACCAACATGGCCCCCCTCTGACACACTGGTGGCGCACTCTGAGAGTATGACAGTGCACAGTGCCATCTAGCAGTAAGAAAGCTGCAACAGAGAAAGTTTTCATGCGTGGACAGATACCCAGCTCGTACCCAGGCTACATTTCCAGGCTGCCTGCTTTTCTCTTATCGTTAGTTCATTTCAAGCCTACCTGCTTGCTCACATCATTATGCCATGCAATGCCAATGAATACAGTCACACATCCCAAAGGAAAATCCATCAAACCTGCATATAATGCATATTGATCCAACTTGTTTTAAATAACTCATAACAGTGTTCTAATATGACCAGTATGTTTGTTTCCAACATCAGCATGTTCTTGCTAGTTTTCCCTCTGCATAACCAGGCAGCTTGCCTCCCTGGTCAGCAGCCCTCAGTCAGGGGAATGGACATCTTGCTGTATATTAGGAAGCTCCATCAGTCTCACCCTGCACCATGTGCCAGCAGCAAATGCAGCGACACTGTGCATGTGCAGCAAACAAGCAGCCATGACTAAGACTCTTAGGGATGTCATTGTCACTGAAGTCGATGGAGGCACCCATCAGGAGATCCCAGCAATAAGTCAAGAGCAGCCTCCCGCACCAGTCCAGAAGAAACCACAGTCACATGTCTGGCTATGGTGTTCTCGTTTGGGGGAAGATCTATCCCTTTGTAGTCCTGAGAATGGGTCACAGCCAGTACTGTCTTGGGTAGAGGCTAATGTGGACAAGGAGGTGTACATCCTTCAGTCAGGGATCTGGGCACTGCTTAGCTAGAACTGTCTGGCTCAGTGGTCATAGCCAATGGTTACATTTGGTATACAATTAATGAGAGTGCCAGTGCTGTTAATGTGAGAATTGGAATAAAGAGTGATACTTGATTGATGGGACATAGATGCCTCACTATCCCCATAGCAGCAATCCCAGTGTTTTCCTGTGAGGAACGGGTTTCTTCTTTATAGTGGCTGAGGAAACTTATGTTGGGTATCCCTCTACCCAAATTGGTTCACTCTGTCCCATTGGACTGAGAAAAAAGGAGGGATTGAGTGAGATGTCAATGCAGGGATGCAGTAGGTAGTTATCAAGGTATGCTGAGAGAACTTTCTAGGCCTTGCAATGAAAAACCCTGCTAAAAATTCAAGCCACCTTGGAATTAGCCAAAAAGAATGTAAGATCCAGCATGCAGTTCCTCACCTGCAATTTTTCAGGCGTAGTATTTTGACAGGGAATCCCACAGAACACACTGAGCACAAGAGTTGCTTTACAATCAAAGGAATGTAAGAATAAAATATCTTTGTCATTGCATGGAATGCAGAGTTTAGTTCTGGAATGACTAATGATACTTAGCACAATATTGTTTACCTAAAATCCCAGACAGTGATGGTGTACTACATTAACAAGTTCTACATCTTTTTTAGATACTTTCATATTAAGTTATTAATGCATTTTTCTTTATCATTTCATACAGCCATCTTGGGTCCTCCGATCATCAATGTGACAAGCAATAATCAGATCATTGAAGTTAGTCTTGACATGCCTCTGATTCCACAAAAAGACAACGAAAAGCTAAACACTCTGAAGAATATTTATACTGATGTAAAATATGTTATTATCTTGCACAGCAAAGACGGCTCAGAATATGAGGTAACTATATACTTTTAAATGTATACAAATGTGTGATAGGCATGCTATCCATGCATTTACATTAATAAGTGTTGTGCCAATAAGAAGAGAAAGATTTTCACATCACTAATACAGCCTATCTGATCTCCTATTTGAGGGCAAATTGGAACCAAAGCCCACTTTAAAGTTTTGTTTCCTATGCTGTAGTAGGAAGTCAACTAACCATGTGGACAAACGTTATCCCTGTATCTATTAATAACTTTTACTAACCCTATATGGCCACAAATCCGTGGAGCTAAGGTAAAAATCAACCATTATTGGATTGAATATTGTGACAGGCTTGGGGTTTGAGTAGCTGATTCCTGTTGCCATGTTCCTTAGCTGTAATAAGCAAAGTCACATCTTTTTAGTCACAACATCCATGCCTTTTACAAGATATTGCTGGACCAGTATTCACCTGTCTGGTGGTAATGTGATACTTCAGCTTAAACTTCTGCTAAATATTTGAGGTGTACATTGATTCCGATTGTAAGTGCTTGATGTACAGTAAATACAAGTGTGAAGATGGCCGAGTCTTATTAGAAAGCTGATGTCTGCTGGTATAATTGTATCAGACCATTTGTTCTACTTAAGAAATCCGTACGCTATTTCTGAAAAATATTTTAGAAGTTTTATTTTAATTGTTAATACAGGAACAAAATGTTGTGACGTAACTTTACTCTTTAAAAAGGTTCTGAAGTTTAAATCACTTGTGCTGTGCTGTGCATGCAGATAAATATCAGCTTCAATTTAATTCAAAATTGTTGCATATGATGTGTCAGTTTAAGGAATTAAATAGAAAATGTTGTAGACGCTCAGCAAGTCTGGTAGCAGCTGTGGAGACAGAAATAGAGAGAACGGGTAGAATTTTTTCCCGATTTCAATTAAGATATTTTGCCTAGTCAGAATCATGGCACACACTGCCACATGTCTTGCAGCGACTTTTCACAGTCATCTACTCTTCCACCTCATCCATTACACAAACCAAGCTTTTCTGCACCTTTTATTTCAGAGAATTGAGCAGCCAGAGAGGTGGAAGTGTTTGTCATTGCTAGGACCCTCCAGCATACGTACCACAGACACCATATGGAAAGCTCAGTTGTACATCACTTCACACACTGTAAGCAAGGAACAGTGCCCGACTGTTATCACTGAGGACCCAACCCACTGGAAAGGGAAACTCACTCCCTGCTTCACGGATAGGGCTGCTCTCTCATTGCAGAGACACAACTTGTGGTCAGCTAACCTCACCTCAGGCGAGGGGAAAGGTTGACAAGGACAGTCCTGCACAGTAACCTCAGCCAGTATGGGAATTGAACCCATGCTGTTGGTGTCACTCTGCATTGCAAAACAGCTTTCCAACCAGCATGGTATCTGGCAGCCGCAGCTTGCCAAATATGTTTCCTAGCCATTATCCAACTGCTTCTTCACAACATCCCTGCATTCTCAAATGGCCAGCATCCTCCTTGACCCTTCACCTGAGTTAACCAACCCCCATTGTGAACTAATTAACTAATTGTGTTCAAATGTATATAAAGAAGAGATATCCTGAATGGAGGTGTACTTCAAAGTGTGTTGTTGGTTGAAATAAAACTACCTGGAAGTTGTGTGTTTGGACTTTGTTGAAAAGATTTTAATTTACATTGTACAACAATCGTGTGCCACTATCCTCTCTCTCTGCTTCCTCACACTAACAGGGTCAGCACTCACTCTAACTCTGCCAATATATACAGCCACACCAAGATACATGAACTGCCGCTCTTACTATTGCTTGCAGCATGCCCACTCAATGCCTCTCCCCTATGTCATCCTCCCAACCTCCTGACCCTTCCTGCCCTCTGGGCTTTCTGTTAGTGCACTGGGGACACCTCACCACCTATTGCGCTTCTACATCCCTAACTGCTCTTCCATCCACTTCCATCATACCTAACCCAAAACCCTTCCCTTTGTCTATTTGCAGGAACAATTGACCTGCACTGAATGTTCCACTGAACCCAACTGTTTGACCTGTAATCCTCAAACTGGTTGCATTAGAATGTGATGGCTGACTGTGGCCCAATCCCTGGTTTTGCATGGACCTGAATTTCCAGATTTGGAGATGCCGGTGTTGGACTGGGATGTACAAAGTTGGTGTTTTGTGTGCCTGGTATTGTGTGATTTTAAACCTTGGATTTCCAGAATCTGGTGGGACTAAAGCAGTGATTAGTTAGGCACAAACCTGTGGACTGGAATAGAATGAGCCTGTTCACTGACTGTGGTGATACCTCCTGACTGACTGTAGTCCCTCTTCACTCCATTAAGGACTGCCCCCTATTGACATTCACCTCATGGCCGTTTGCATGAAACACATGCAGTGTATTCACTGTGTAAACTGCTGGCACATGATGTTGATGCAGTGCAGTGCTGTGCAGTGAAATATCCAGCCCCCAGACTGTTCATTGTCCCCCAATATAACAAGCTGCCTGATGTTCCCTCTGCACTGAAAAGCAAAGCAAGGCCAAGAAGCTGGCAGTTTGTAACTGAGCATGAAACAGCCTGGACACTTATAAACCAATATGACCCATACAGATGCTAACAGACCATTAGTCAGTAATCATGAGCTAATCTGAAGTATACCAGGGCAGGCCCTCCCATCCCAAAAATAAGTGCTAAATGAACAAGTGCTAAGAAAGTGAGCTAAAAGCTCTGAGATACAGCCTGTATGAGAGGAGTGTGTGCCCCTGCATATAAGGTAACCTGGTGGAAGCCCGCAAGTCGTAGATGTGCCTGAGTTCCAAAGTAAAGTGTTGAAGGGCTGACGTGTTATGTGAGTTGATTCAGAGCAGGAACGATGATATGAAGTTGGTGATTTGTCACTGCTGCCACACATGGGGTGAAGGGTCAAGGAGGATGCTGGCCATTTGAGAATGCAGGGGTGTTGTGAAGAAGCAGTTGGATATTGGCTAGGAAACATATTTGGGAACCTGCAGGTGCAGATACCATGCTGGTTTAACATTTGTCCCACCTTCACAAAGGGTGAGAGCATTGGAAGCTGAGTACAGACGAACCTCGGATTATCCGGCAAGATCGCAAGGTCCTGATGTTAGGCTAAACTATGTTGTCCGGCATTTGATTATCTGGAATTAGATTAACTCAACAAAATACTCCCTGCCTGTGAATTTGGATAACCGAGGTTCTTCTGTACAAGGCAAACTGAGGCTTTTATTTGATGCAAATACACAGAAGTAGGGTGGTCATAAATAAATGGTGAGATTCTGAATTTAGCATTTAATGCTTGAGAGAAAAATTGCACATAATTTTCTTGATGATGAGATTCTAGGTTTTTTTTTCATATTCTCTCCATATTTTCTATTTTCCTCACCATTGGTCACATCGAGGAGGGGAAAATTCAGCCAAAATGTTTCAGACGAATGCATCATCACATTTTCTGGCTCTCTTCGACAGATGCTGCTGAGTATTCACAACATTTTCTATCCTTATTTCCTATTTCTAAAGTCCACAGAATATTGTCCTGACTTAAGTATGAGTAATTTGATGTCTATATTTCATGATTTTCTGTGTAATTAACATTTGATTAATGACTGTATGTTTTTCTCACCAGAGCGAGATAGTACGGCCTGATGATTCAGGGAAAGGATACTTTAAGTTTAACAAGCTAAAACCCATGGTTACTTACTGTGTTACAACAAGGCTTGAAACAATGACAAATCCTAACATGAGGAATTCAAGGAAAATCTGCATAACCACTTCACCTCAAAGTACAAGTAAGTAACATTTATTTCTCTGTGAACTTGTGGAATGCATAATGTCTTTTTCTATCACCTTGTTGACTTTTGAGCATTCACATTCGATAAACATGTCAACTAATTGTTAATAGTAAAAGGAAAATAATTTTTCAATGCAAACAGATTTGTAGCACTACAGAAACTGGGATTTCACTACTTGCTGTGGGGTTTCAACTTGCCAGGAGAAATGACACTAGGGCAAGTTGGGGACTGTTGGCTTCTGGTGTGGATCTGAGGCCTCCAATCAGTGTGGAGATTGGAGCTTGGGTTTAGGGACAAGATCAGAGAACTCAGATGGAGGTAAAAGTGAGAGGTCAGAGGGCTTTGAATTAAGTTATTAGTGATAAGTATGTGACACACGGCCTATTATTAGCTTTAAATCCCCAACCTCCTTCCTGTCAGTTGATTGGCTGCTTTCATCATTTAAAACTGGGCAGGATTGGGGTGGAGATTCAGATTTTTGATCTTATTAACCTTCTTTTTGCCCCAGTTCTGCCCATTTTCTGGGGCTCACCTGGACTTTCTCACTGATAACGAGATTGTAAACCACACAATTTACAAGAAGTGTTTAAATGTAATATCTTTAAAAAGTACAGTTAGCCCATGAGCACTTGAAAAGATTGTAACAGTAATTTCCATTGGTGGTTATATGTCTGTTTATCTAGCTATCCATCTACCTGAATTTTCCTAGCAGGAATTAAGGTGATTAGCATGTAGACAGGGACCAATGCACATCTATTCATTATAGCACATAAGCCGATGATGACCTTGTGATATAGTGGCAGTGTCTCTACCTGGGTTAGGATTGTATTCACTGGAGTTCAGAAGAATGAGTGGGGGATTCTTACAGAAACCTTCACAGGATTATAGAGGATGATAGTGGGTAAATGGCAGTAAGGATGGTTCAAAATGGTGGTGGAGTGCAGAACCCAGGGTCACAATGTAAGGATATGGAATCAATCATTTAGGACTGAAATTTCTTTACCCAGAGTTTGGGAACCTGTGGAATTCTCTGCTACAGAAACCAGTGGAGGCTAAACCATTGTATGATTGCAAGAAAGGGTTGGATATAGAATCTGGGGCTTGAAGGATCAAAGGCTTTGGGGGGAAAGCAGGAACAGGCTATTGGGTTGGATGATAAGCCATGATCATATTGAATGGCAGAGGATGCTCAAGAGAGCCAAGTAGCCTCCTCCTGCTCATATTCGTCATGTTTCTAATGGAGGTCATTAACTTGTCTGTATTTCTTTTGCAGATGTAAAGTGGATTGGACCTATGGTAGCAGCACTACTTTTAATTGCAGGTGCATTTACCATCGCTTTAGTGATTTGGCTGCTGAAAGATTTTGCTTGCTTGTGTCTGGCTAAGTCGCAACTTCCTAAATCTTTGGTATGTAAACCATTTTCTGCATGGCCTAGATAACTGTGTTTTGTCTTTTGGAGTTGTTGTATTATCATTTAAGTTGGTAGAGCTCTGGGGGACACAACCCTTCTGATCAACCAGTTTATGGGAAGGTGCTGTCTAAGACTCTTCGGTGAATTTCTGCAGTGCATCTTGCTGCTATTGAGCTTCGGTGGAGGGAGTGGATGCTCGTAGATGTGGTGCCAATAAAATGGGCTGCTTTGTCAATGAGAGCTGAACAATCAGAGAGAGTAGTGGGAGGATTTCCCATGCTCAAGAGCTACCAGCCAATTTAGTTGCTCTGGCAGTTCCATCAGTGTCAGAAATAAGTAGCAAACACTGCTGGTACTGTGAGCATGGTCTCATGGATGAAGACAGCTATGGTGCATCTTAACTTGAAGGTTTCAAAGGGCATGGGTTTAAGGGGAGAGGGGAAAGATGTAAAAGGAACCTAAGGGGCAACTTTATCATGCAGAGGGTGGTACATGTATGGAATGAGCTGCCAGAGGACGTGGTGGAGATTGGTACAATTACAACATTTAAAAGGCACCTGGATGGGCACATGAATAGACAGGGTTGAGAGGGTATGAGCCAAATCCTGACAGATGGGAGTAGATTAATTTAGGATATCTGGTTGGCATGGACCAAAGGGTCTGTTTCCATGCTGTATATCTCTATTACTCTATAAGTGAAAAGGGAGCTATGAGAGATGAGGGGGGTGGGGAACTGAGTTTTGAAGGTGATTCCCTTGATCGAGCTGACTGCCCTGCAGAAAGGTTATGTTTGGTTGGATGTCAATGGGCTCAGGCAAAGCCTCCTTCTCCTTTTTGGACAAAGCCTGGCTTGGAGGGGGCTGCTGCTTAACCTGACTGTCTGATGCTACTGTAGTCTCATCAGTGACAAACTCAGGTGGTAGCCATTACTGAGACAACAGGCAGTTCATAGAGAACATGTGGTTATGGAGACAGGCCCCACTGAAGGAAGGTTCGAGTGTGGGGGAGTGGAGAGTTTAAGAGATGTAGAGGAGGGACAAAGAAGGGATATGACCTTGGTATGGTGTGCCTCTGATGGGGACAGGAGATCACCCCAAAGATGTACAGCAAACTTGTTTTAGCCTGCACGTTCTAAATCGGCACTCTCAATAGACCGGCAAGAGTTACATACCTGAAATGCTGGAAGTTTACTGTATTACTGTGATCAACTGTAATGTCGGAATAGTCAGTTGAGGGCTGGAGTGACAGCTTCTCTGCTGGTAAATTTTACTTAAGACAAAGTTGCATTATGACTTAAGTGATTTATGCTGGAAATAAAGTATAACAGAAATATGCTACCCCCTGCGATACATTTCTATTGTATTGTGTGTGTTTTTACATTGATTATGTGGATCTCTTGATCAACTGAATATTTGATCAAACAGTATATTCCTGGCTAATGAAGAGTTTGCTGTACCAACCCCCACCTCCTTGACAGCAGCCTGAACAGAAACGTTTGTCAGGTTTCCTTGCTTTCCTTTATTTATTGGTGGGATGTGAGTGTCATTGGCCAGCTGGTATTCATTGCCCATCCTATTTACCCTTGAAAATGTGGGGGTGAGCTGCCTTCTTGAACCGCTGCAGTCCAGATGACCCACTGCTGACCCACAATTCTCTGAGAGAGGGAATTTCAGGATTTTGACTCAGCAATAGTGAAGGAATGGTGATATATTTCCAATTCAGGATGGTGAGTCATTTGGAGGGGATCTTTCAGGTGATGTTCCCATGTATCTGCTGCCCTTGTCCTTCTTGATGGAAATGATTGTGGGTTTGGAAGGTGCTGTCTAAGTATCTTTGGTGACTTTCTGCAGTGCATCTTCTATCTGGATCACAATGCTGCTACTGAGCTTCAGAGGTTGAGAGAGTGGATGCTTGTGGATGTGATGCCAGTCAGACAGACTGATTTATCTTGGATAGTTTTAAGCTTCTTGAATGTTGGAGCTGCACCCATCCAGACAAGTGGGGAGTATTCCATCACACTCCTGACTTGTGCCTTGTAGATGGTGGACAGGTATTGGAGACTCAGGAAGTGAGTTACTCACCGCAGTATTCCTAGCATCTGACCTCCTCTTGTAATCCCCAAACTGAGCATCACTGAAGCAGATTATTGTTGATCAGGTGCTGCTTGATAGCACTGTTGATGACACCTTATATCAGTTTACAGATGTCCGAGAGTAGACTGATGGGGTGGCATTTGGCCATGCTGGACTGGTCTTGCTTTTTGGATACAGGACATACCTGGATAATTTTCCACATTGTTCAGTGGATGCCATTATTATAATTGTACTAGAACAGCTTGCTCGAGGATCAGTAAGTTCTGGAGCACAGGTCTTCAAAGCTATTGCTGGAATGTTGTTTAGGCCCACAGCCTTTGCAGTATCCAGTGTCACCCATCATTTCTTGATATCACATGGAGTGAATTGAATTGGCTGAAGACTGCCATCTGTGATATTGGGGTGAGAGGAGGAGGTCAAGATGGATCATACCCAGGGTTGATGGTAATGGTTGAGTTGGAGATACGCTGGGTCATGAGACTGTAGATTGCGCTGGAGTACATTTTTATTGCTGTTGATGGCTCACAGAGCCACATGGATATCCTGTCTTGAGTTGCTAGATCTGTTCAAAGTCTGTCCCATTTAGCAGAGTGGTAGTGCCACATAACATGATGAGAGGTATTCTCAATGAGAAGGCGGGACTTTGTCTCCACAAGGACTGTACAGTGGTCACTCTTACTGATACTGTCATGGATGGATGCATATGCAGCCAGCAGATTTGATGAGGTCAAGTTTGTTGGTTCCCTCTCCATCTGCTGAAGCTTATCAGCTATTTAGATTTCTTTGTCATGTGTTCTCGAGTACAGGGATGCAGAAGTGCAGCGAAAAGTACACAGAGCCGGCATTCTTCGCCGCCATCTTAATATGCAAGAAACAGGATTAAAACAGAAGCAGAAATAAAAGAAGCACCCAAAAGGAAATGAAATGTCCTGATCACTTCCCTGCCTCCATCTTGAATCCTCGCCACCAGACAAACAAAGCCACAAAGTCCATCTCTCAGTCTGCAAAACCTCAGGTTCCCCGAGCCCCTGCATACTACCATAGCTGGAACTCTGCCCTAGCCTGATCTGTGGTACTGTTGCTGAGCTGGTCTTCATGGTGGACATTGAAATCCCCCACCCAGAGTACATTTTGTGCTTTTGCTGCCCTCAGTGCTTCCTCTGAGTGTTGTTCAACATAGAGGAGTACCGATTCATCAGCTGAGGAAGGATGGTACGTGGTTTCCTTGTACGTGTTTAATCTGACGCCTTGAGACCTCATAAGATCTGGTGTCAATGATGAGGACTCCCAGAGCAACTCCCTCACGATTGTATGCCACTGTGCTACCACCTCAGCTGGACCTGTCTTGTCAGTGGGAAAGGACATATCCAGGAATCATTGCAGTCGTGTCTCTGACATTGTTTCTGAGGCATGATTCTGTGATTATGACTCTGTAAGGTTGTTGCTTGACTAGTCTGTGAGACAGCTGTCCCAATTTTGAAATAGCCCCCATATGTCAGTAAGGAGAATTTTGCAGGGTTCGACAGGGCTGTTTCTGTCTTTGTCTTTTCTGGTGCCTAGGTCAATGCCAGGTGATTTGTCCAGTTTCATTTCTTTGAGACTTTGTAGTGATTGATACAACTGAATGGCTTGGTAGGCTATTTTAGAGGGCAACTGAGAGTCATCCACATTGCTGTGGCTCTGGAGTCACATGTAGGCCAGGCCAGGTGAGGATGGCGGATTTTTTTTCCCTGAAGGACATTAGTGAGACAGATAGGTTTTTCTGACAAACATCATTTAAGGAGCTCGGTAGTCCCAAGGGTGGGCAGATCCCCCAATACCTCCACCACTGAGTAGCCTCTTGGGAAAATGGGATGGCACTTGGGGGCCATATGCTACGTTTGTGGATCCCCTCCCCCCTTTTCCCTCACTTTCAAACACAAGTATGGGCGTGTAAAGTCCACCTACATGTGTATTCATAACAAAATCAAATGGCATACCTGAGGATACATGCAATACCCATGAAGAACTGAATGCCAGAGAATTAGTGGAGAAGAGAATTAGTGGAAAAAGAAAATACTTCCATTGAAGCATGTCGAGCTCTGTGCTTCCCATGCTTGAAAGGTTGTTCGGATTGACTGACAGCACTTAAGGATGGGTCAACCTGTCACTGAAAAGCAGAGTCCCACACTTTCTGCTCATTTAGGTCTCCAGCAATGCATAGTAGCATGGAGGCAATGTTTGCAATGTGGGGAGGGTGGTACATGTCTCTTCACTGACCCGTGAAATCACACTCGATAGATTTACATGTAAGGTTAAAGCTGATAAGAGTTATGGGATTATGGCCATCATCTGCAAGAGATGTGCACGTGTATTCTGAGTGGGATCTTTTATCCGAGGTACAGCAGTGATATGGGTGATCAAATACTACAGGAAATGAAGACTCCCAAAGTGTTTTGACTCCATACGTATGAGATCATTTTAGATAACTGCTAAGTCTAGTACGGTAGAGGGAAACCACTTTCTAAGCTAACAGATAGATTAGATTAATTTATAGATAACAAGATATCGTTTTTTACATGTTACAGATTACACTGATATGACAGACACTGGTACAGAGATTCTGAGCAGGCCCAGACAGATGAGTTTATTATTGTGGGTGGAGTTTATGACACTTCCCAGCATTAAGCCCTGCAGACTGTCAGTCCCATATACAACAACAACCATCATGGCCATTTGCCCCTTTGCAAGATTCTCTAACAGCAAAGAGGGGGCGATTGAATGAATGATCAGATCCAGAATGAAGTAGCTGAGAGGCAGTCTTCAGTGTATGGAATTTTGATCAGCTGCTTTTCTGGTGTGACTAGAATGTAACATAGCACCTGTGACCCAGCACCACAAGAAAAACAAGTTTGCATATGGATTTATCACAAACAAGTATTTAGCAACTTGTCACACGGCATTTTAAAGGCATGAAGAAAATGATTCCTAAACCAGATAATGCTATGAGGTATGCCATTCCAGCATTTTACTCCAGCAACACTAAAGGAACAAGGATATGTTGTTATAAACAGGAGAGGAAGTAACACAGCCCTCCTCTCTTTTTAACTCCCGTCAGTCAGTCGCAACACATTTTTGATTAATTTCAATTTTTAAAATTCATTTTGTGGCACTGCTGGCTGGGCCAGCATTTATTGTCCATCCCTAGTTGCCCTCGAGAAGGTGGTGGTGAGCTGCCTTCTTGAACTGCTGCAGTCCACCTGCTGTGGGTTGACTCACAATGCCCTTAGGGAGGGAATCCTGGAACGTTGATAGTGGGGTGTTCAGTGATGGTAACACCAAGGGGCAGTGGTTAGATTCAGTCTTATTTGTGATGGTCATAACCTGGCATTTGTGTGGCATAAATGTTACTTGCCACTTGTTAGTCCAAGCCTGGATATTGTCCACATCTTGTTGCATTTGGACACAGACTGCTTCAGTATCTGAGGAATCACAAACAATGCTGAACATTGTGCAACCATCAGCGAACATCCCCACTTCTGACCTTATGATAGAGGGAAGGTCATTGATGAATCAGTTAAAGATGGTTGGGCCTAGGACACCATCTCCTGCAGAGATGTCCTGGAGCTGAGACGACTGATCTCCAACAACAACGACCATCTTCCTATGTGTCAGATATGACCGTAACCAGTGGAGAGTTTGGCCTGTGATGCCTATTAATTTCAGTATTGCTGGAGCTCCTTGATGCCACCCTCCTTCGAATGCAGCCTTGATGTCAAGGGCTGCCGCTCTCACTTCACCTCTGGAATTCAGCTCTTTTGTCTATGTTTGAACCAAGGCTGTAATGAGGTCAGAGTGGAATGGCCCTGGCAGAACCCAAACTTGGCATCAGTGAGCAGGTTATTGCTGAGCAGGCGCAGCTTGATAGCACTGTTGATGATACATTCCAACCATCACTTTACTGATGACGGAGAGTAGATTTGTCCTGCTTTGTATGTACAGGACATACTTGGGCAATTTTCCACATTGTCGGATGGATGCCAGTGTTGTAACTGTACTGGAAGAACTTGGCTAGGGCAGCAGCTAGTTCTGGAGCACAAGTCTTCAGTACTATTGCTGGAATGCTGTCAGAGCCTGAAGCCTTTGCAGTATCCAGTGTCTCCAACCATTTCTTAATATCACGTGGAGTGAATCGAATTGGTTGAATGGCTATCTGTAATGCTGGGGTGAGAGGAGGAGGCCGAGATGGATTATCCACTCGGCACTTGGCTGAAGATTACTGCGAAAGCTTCAACCTTATCTTCTGCACTGATCCTCCAGCATTGAGGATGGGGATATTTGTGGAGCCTCCTCCTCCAGTGAGTTGTTTAATCATCCACCACTACTCACAATTGGATATGGCAGGATTGCAGAGCTTAGATGCAATCCATTGGTTATGGGATCGATTAGCTCTGTCTATCATCTGCTGCTTATACTGTCTGCAATGTAAGTTGTCCTGTTTGGTGGCTTCACCAGATTGACACCTCAGCCTCAGGTATGCCTGGTGCTGTTCCTAGCATGTCCTGCTGCACTCTCCATGGAACCAGGGTTCATCTCCTGGCTTGATGGTAATGGACGAGTGGGAGATGTTCCAGGCCACGAGGTTACAGATTGTGCTGAACTACAATTCTGCTGCTGTTGATAGCCCACAGTGCCTTATGTATCCCTAGTTTTGAGTTGCTAGATCTGTTATGAGTCTGTCCCATTTAACACAGTGATAGTGCCACACAACACGCTGGAGGTTATTCTCAATGTGAAGGCAGGACTGTGTGGTGCTCACTCTTACCCATACTGTCATGGGCAGAAATATCTGCAGCTGGCAGATTGGTAAGGATGTTGTTCCCTCTCCACCTGCTGCAGACACAATCTAGCAGCTATGCCCCATGTCCAGCTAACTTGTTAATACGCAGCTCTTACACTTGAATTCAAATCAGTTAACTGCATGAAAATGAAGGAAAGTTTGATTCCAAGGTTTTCCTGAGTGATAGACAGTGGTGTTTTAGTGCCTGAAAAAAATTATGAAACACAACAGTAAACACATAACAACCACAGGTAGTGAGCTTACAAAGAAAGTGGAGGATGGTGGAGGAGGAGTCATTAGTACAGGCAAGACAGTGAAGGGCAGTTTGCAATTTTTCAGTCTTTGAGTTGTGAGAATGAAACCTGAATCACGTCAGCTAAAGCAGGCACTGACCAGATAAACTTACAACCCCTGGGTTTGTTGTTTCTGGGGCAAGCTGGAACTAACCACTTTGATTCGCATGCTCTGGTTTCCTGCAGTGGAAACTGACTCCTATATAATTCTACCTTTTTAATGGCATTTGGCAGCTTTGTCTGGCCTCCATTTTTGCGCAGTCTTGCCTCTGGGCTTTTTACCCCTCCCTCTGATCATGAAGATACGGCGACAGTTTCCCTGAGTTAATATGCTTGTGTGTTAGCTCATAATCACCAGCCAGAGCTACCGCTTGTTTTGGCCTTTCCACCCCCTGTTCCTCAACACGAATCGGAAAGAATATTGAGATTTTGAACTCCACCATGAGAATGACCTCATTATGGTAGGATAATTTTTAGGTGGCTTTGGGTTTTAAGTGCATGGACTCACTGGTCAAATGTGTGCTGCTAAAGATATTTGTATTTCGCTCTTTCTGGCAAACGCCTAAAATAATCCCCTTTTGCTGCCTCACAATCAGTGTGACTGCCCACAGTCAAGAAGGAGTAAACTCATAAGCTTTCCCTGTCAACCTGCTCTCTAACAGCACAATGCAGCGATGGTCAGCTACTTTAACTGATGTGCTATTCTTCAAAAGAGATAAAGAAAGTGTCTTGCTCTGGTGCAGGCCATCAGATCCAAGGGAATTGCTAACATTTAATCCTATTACTTTTCCTGGTATTTGGTGTATAGTGATAATGTTTTTTGTAAGTTCCTCCCTCCTTTATACTCCTTGATTTTCTGCAATTTTTGTGATGCTCTTTGTGGACTGCTACTGTGAAAGCAGATTCAAAATTCTTGTTCAAAGTCTTTGCCATTTCATCATTTCCTTCATTAATCACTCAGCCTGCCCTGCTAATGGGACTAAAGTTTGCTTTTCCTGCACTTTCCTTTTCTACACTTGCTAAAGCTATTACAGTTCATTCTTTATGTCCTGAAATATGCAAACATAAGTCTAATTTCTCCCTCTTTGTTAGAGAGTGAGAGGGATAATAATCCTTGACCATAGCCCCTAACATTCATTGGATTGTCAAATATCCGATCAATAATCCAAATAAATCTTTGTCCATAGTATTGAGTGATAATTAAACAGATATTTTCCTTTTCCAGCACAAGTTCATCAATAACCACAAATAACTAAGGAAATATCTTTCTCATCGGAACAGGCCATTATTTCTGAGGAGTTGCACGTGCATCTGCAATGCAAGGAGTCGAATGAGAATCCAGAAGGTGATCACATCTCATTTCTTACAAATGATGAAACCTCAAATGATTATCAGTTGAAATTTCAGAGCACAGATCCTGCCCAAAACTTACAGCTCACCACAACTGACTGTTCAACTGACATGAGTGAAAATGTTTCCTACCTAAGTAATAGTTTCAGTAGTGGAAGTTATGAGCATAACAGACTTCTGAATGGGCCAGATGCCTGCACCTATAGGACTGTGGGTGACCTTCCAAACTACCTAACATCATCCTTTGAAGATAGGGACAGTACAAGCATTACACAGCAGGACAGCCCTGAAAATCCAATGCTCCATAATGTACAGTCCTGGTCAAGTTTAAGAGATGATAAAGAAGCCAGAATCAGCAATGCTATTGAAAATGACCCAATAGGAAAGACTTTGCAATACAATTTCAGTTCATTCCAAGAAACTCAGGTAGAACCCATGAGCATAGAGCTTTGGATGAATGCTGATGTTCCTCTAAGTACAGTAAAACTTTGTTTTAATGATGACTCTGATAAAGACGATTCTGAAGTGGATGCTTATGGCGATGGAATCTCCAACTTGTTAAAAACCAAAGACTTGTCTTCCCAATGTACTTGTGACTTGACAACAGCTGATGATCAGTCTCGAAATAGCAATCTGGAAGATCAAGAACAATTCCCAAAATTAACTCCATTTATAAATGACAATGAATTTCATGGCTTGGGTAAAAAGCCAACCTTTCATACCTCACCGTCTGACCGTATGCAACTCTCTGGATATGAACCACATTGAAAATTGATTTGATGTGTATCAATGAACGAACGTTTGGGCCTACCTCAAAACCAGAAAATGTCTTTACATTCATTTTGTTTAGGATATCCCGACTTTTGAATTTGGAAGAAATCTTCAACTTTTTTTCTGGTTTCTAGTTTAAAGCATTTGTACTTTCTAAGTGATATCTTGATATGTTAAACATTATTAAGAGTATCAATATCTATGTCAGCTTTTCACTGTTACTGGTCCAGAATTTGTAACATTGCAGCTTGGTTATGTTTAAACAAATTCTCGTTTCCTTTATCCTCACCCTTTCTTTCCTGAATGCATTGATGTTTTGTAGAGTTAAAAGTGCGGAGGCAATGAAGTGACCATGATTAGATTACTTACAGTGTGGAAACAGGTCCTTCGGCCCAACAAGTCCACACCGACCCACCAAAGCGCAACCCACCCATACCCCTACATTTACCCCTTACCTAATACTACAGGCAATTTAGCATGGCCAATTCACCGCACATCTTTGGACCATGGGAGGAAACCAGAGCACCCGGAGGAAACCCACACAGACACGGGGAGAACGTGCAAACTCCACACAGTCAGTTGCCTGAGACAGGAATTGAACCCGGGTCACTGGTGCTGTGAGGCAGCAGTGCTAACCACTGTGCCACCGTGCCACCCACCATGATTCATAGCAGAAGATGTCAATATTGAAGAATGGTTTTTGCAACAAAAGCCAACTTCTAAGAAAGTAACCTGGAAGAGATTGGTATATATATGAGATAGAGAGGGGTTGGGGGGGGGGGGGGGGGGGAGGGGAAATTGGTGAAGGGACTTGGAATAGAATGGCACTGCCAAGAATAGAAGAAGAGAAGTGCTTAGACCAGATGGGAAATACACAGTGGTAAGCAATGCAAGTGCACTAGGATTGGAAGATGACTGGGTGACTAGCGAGAGGGACTGAAGAAGGTGGTATATCACTTTCATGGTGATACCAAATACAATGGGAGAAGCCAAAAGTAGAAACTGGTATGGCTTCCAGATCCATTATTAAAATTCCACATCTGCACACGTGTTAGTGGTAGGTCATAGCAAGCCATCAAGAGAAGAAACCATCTTTCATTGTCCTTGTCCTGACCTAGGGGTGTTGACAGAAATTGGAGTGATCCTTTCCATACCAACCCTAACTGAGAACAGTTAAACTCAGCATAATCCAAGGATGAAGTCTAATCTGTACGGCAATGCATTGTATAAAATCAGAGGAGTGTCAGCTACAGTCAGAAAACTAAAGCGGACATCTATTTTGTTCATATGTATAGTAAATTATATTGTAATTATATGAAAGAGAATTTGGAGAAATACAACTTATTTATTTTATGTCCAATGATCACAGTGTGTCTATAGCCCCTGAGGCTTTTATGGAGTTGTTTCTATGTAAAACCAAGCCACCTTGCATTTGCCAATCATTTGACTTAACCAAAACATTTGAAGGACATTCTCTGTTCCAACAATGAGAAACAGTTTTAATGACTGCCCCTCCAGACTTCCATCAGTTTGTTGAAACAAATGAACACAAGCTTATTTGACAGCTTTTTTTAAAAAAATACTTTTCTTAAAAAAAGATTTTTTTTCTTTTGAATATTACAACAAATACAAAACCAAACAATTCAAACTAAACAATATTAAAAAAACAAACCTGCTAGTGTCATAAATAAATATCAACTAATAAATAAGCTAAAAAAAGAAAAGTCTTATCAATAATAATAATGATAATAACAATAACATAGCCCAGCAAAACAAAATAATCGCCCTCGATCATCGAGCATGTAAGTTTATACATATTCATATGTTCATTGTTCCTCCCAGATTCATTACACAGAATTGCCATGGCTATGTAAAGGCTCTTATCAGGATGGCAGACAAATCTGTAACCAGGTAGGCCAAAAAGGACCACCATGTTTTATAGAAATTCTCAGTTTTATGGTGCACCATATTTGTTAGAAAGTCCAAGGGGATGTGCTCCATGACCAGCTTACGCCAGCCCCGGGGGTTCTTCCAACACCCAACCAAATAGAATGTTCTTTCTGGCACAAAAACTGAGGATACTGCAAAGCCTTTTTTTGTGTGCATCTAATGAAAGTGAACTAACAAAGCCAAGAAGAAGAGATACCAGGTCCATCTCTATCTCCGTTCCCAAGGCCTTCTCTATTTCGCCCAGCAAAGTGCTGCAATATGCCCACAATCTGTGGCAGGACCAAAGGCAATGAGTAAGCATGCCCATGCTCACTTTACATTTAGAACACATCAGAGATGCTCCCGCATTAAATGTAGCGAGGCAGTCTGGGGCCAGATGAACTCTGTGGAGGCGTGGATCCTGTTGCAAATCAAGGTCCTTCTTGCATTTCCCTAGATATCCCCCAATATTTCAGAAGAGATCTCAACGTCCAGTTCCCTCGTTCGGTCTTGTCCAAGGGATTCTCAATGGATGATAAGCATTGCTAACAGATAACATACCCACAGCACTCAACACCTCTTCTCCATGTCAGACCTATAAGGATCAGTTAGGAGTGTATGAAGTTTCTTGTTTGAAAGAAACAAAAGAGGTCCACACTAGGCAATTCAATTTTTCTGAGCCAACAGGTCAAAGGACATCAGTATGTCCCTTGCGAATAAATCAGCCAGGAATCACATGCTGCGCCTGCCCATGGTTTAAACCCAGAGTCCATCAAACCTGGCTGAAAGCCTGACATACCAATTATGGGTGTCAAAAATGATGTTTTGGCAATATTCCCCTCACCCTGACGCATTGCTCTCCACGCCTTGACAGTATGGATGACTATTGGGCTATGGGTTGAGAGTGTGTTCAGCCATAGGGCAGTGGGGTTGGTTGGTGCAGGTGTCCCAGAGATGTTCTCTAAAGTGCTCTGTGAGAAGACGTCCAGTCTCCCCAACGCATCGGGAGCATTTCAACTCCCCCTCCCACTCTGCCAAGGGCATGCAGGTCCTGGGCCTCCTCCATCACTACTCTGTCACCACCCTATGCTTGGAGGAAGAACTCCTTATCTTCCACCTTGGGACCCTTCAACCCCATGGCATCAATGTGAACTTCACCAGTTTCCTCATTTCCCCTCCCCCCACCTTACCGCAGTTCCAACCTTCCAGCTCAGCACCACCCTCATGACCTGTCCCACCTGTCAATCTTCCTTCTCACCCATCCACTCCACCCTCCTTTCTGACCTATCACCTTTACCCCCACTTCCATCCACCTATTGCACTCCCAGCTACCTTCACTGCAACCCCACCCCCTCCCGTTTATCTCTCCACCTCCGAGGTTCCCAGCCTCATTCCTGATGAAGGGCTCCTGCCCAAAACATCGATTTTCCCATTCCTCGGATGCTGCCTGACATGCTGTGCATTTCCAGCAGCACACTCTCAATTCTAATTTCCAGCATCTCCAACTATTGGGCTATGACAATATTCCTTTTGTTTAAGAACAGCAGGCTAATAAGGAGGCACCTTGCCTGAGATGCTTCGAAGTGAGCGAGGGTCCCCCCTCTGCGCCCAATCGTTGACAACTTTATTTTACTTTGTTCGTTTTTTCAGTGGCTTTATTGTTCATTCACACAGGCAAATAGATGTCAAGTGCATATAGTCTCTGCTATTGATAGTTGAAGTACTGATAGATGAGACATAGAAAGGATTGTCAGAACAACAATTTTTCTAAAGGAAGTAATGAATTGCTTTTGAGATTACAGAGTTCATTGGTTCTGTATAGAGTGTGTATATAGACATGTGGAGCTATAAATTGACACAGAACGCAAAAAGAGCATGAGTTGGCAAGTAGGTACGAAGGGCATTGGGAGTAAATGGAAATATGGATAAGACATTCTGACATTAATTTTCAAAATATTCTGCATAGTTCACAACTCTCTTCATGCAGTGAACTTTGACTCCTTGAGAACCTCATTCAACTTCCCAAACATTGCGACAATGAGTGATTGGCAGTTAAAATATTGCTTTTGATATTATATTGGTAGATTCTTTAAAAAATGAAATGAAATAGATCGGTATTGCTGAGGATTCGCTGGTTCGAATCAAGTTATTTTTTTATGTAATAAAACAAAAGTATAGATTATTGCTCTTTTTAACAAAAATGTAGCATTGCTTTTCTTGTAATAAAAAAAACTGTGAAATAAATTGTGACTGCAATAATGCATTTTACCCTGAATCATAGTTGAGTTTGATAAATTCTGACTCCAGAACAAAATACTAAAATATTGGAATATAAAGAGAAAATGTTGGATAAATTCAATTAATTTCCACAGAGGCTGCCAGATCAGCTGAATTTCTCCGTCACTTCCTGGTTTTGTTGCAGTATACACCATCATCCACCTTTCTTTGATTTATTTAAAATATTTGACCTTGTTTCATTTCCACTGAAATTTACATTTCTTTTATAAAGGTGTTATCTTTTTATTTAATAACTTGAGTCATTGTGAATAGAAAAAACATGCTGATGGAGTGTTGTGAAAGTGAGCAGCTAGATTATGCCGCCTGACCTGCTGCGCTTTTCCAGCAATACATTTTCAGCTAGATTACTGAACCCTTGTGTAGAACTCTTGTCAAAGTTCACTCATGCTTTTTCTTTTCTTTTTAACCACCATTGGAAAATTGATTGAATGCATGACAGCGGCACATCTGTGGGAGAAGTTTGAAGTTGGGATCGGGGGAGTCAGGAGTTCAGACTGTGTCAGTTATCTAGTTGCCCAGGAGTTAGACATGGGTCTAATTTGAGAGTGTGGTGCTGGAAAAGCACAACAGGTCAGGCAACATCCGAAGAGTAGGAGAATCAAAATGAAGGATGTATGCCTGAACCATTGATTATCCTGCTCCTCGGATGCCGCCTGACCTGCTGTGCTTTTCCAGCACCACACTCTCGTCTCTGATCTCCAGCATTTGCAGTCCTCACTTTTTCCATGGGTCTAATTTGTCCTAGGTAGCTATCCAAGCAAGTAAGTCAGGTGTCTCCTAAGTTTTCGACTCAAAGGGAGAGATGGAGACATTTCTGCAGAGATTTCACGGAGCAAGTGAATTGCCCATCATATGTTGAAATGTCCGGGGCAATTCGCGCAGAATCAGTGTATAAGGAATTCAAAGGGGTATATCTTACTAACTGTGGCCACTGCACATCTCTGACTACCTAGAAACTGGAACATCTGTGTCCATTTATTTGAGTTGGAAAACACCCTCTCAATACTAACTGTGGTTAAATTGGGAGGATCCTTCAATATCACAATTGCGACAATCAACAGAATGTTTTAATAATTTCCCTCTTGTTTTTAAAACCGCTTTCAATCTTTGCCTGTGATAACATAAATTCACATCTGAGAAATAACGATTGGAGAGAGATAGTGTGTAGACTGATCTTACACCTTTTGAACGTGGGCTGTTTTTCTTCACTATCATATAATTGACTCCAGTTTGACAGTTTCAAATCTCGTCAGCTGCCAGCTTTTTAGCTGGAGAACAGTGTATGGCATTTAGGAGCAAAAGAAGTGCATTGATTTCATTGTCCCTTTACCAGTTTTCTGTGGGACAGTTGAAGTAGGATTTGTCTGTAGAGTGCTTAATTCCACCACCATTCTGCTTTATTGTTGTGTAAGCCTTCTCCAATCTTCCTTGTGGTTGAAGAACTGGAGTGTAGGGTAACAACCAGGAAGTGTTAGATAAAATGAGAAACCTGATACACCAGTTTTTGGTGACTTTTTTAAAAAGCTGAACAGGACATAACATATTTCAGTATTCCAGACAGGGTGTGTGAGCTGGACTTTTGTTGGAATGCACAGGGATCCTTTAAAATTGATCCATGGGATCTGAATCCAGGCTGATTTCACACAGATCCAGTTTTTGCCATTAGAGGAAAAGAGGCAGGAGGTGACCTACATAGTGGGGGTACTGAGCTCAGCAGCGCCACCGAGTTCAAGCAACCTACATTTGATTGTTGCAAAGATCTTAAGCCACAGTGCAGAAGTCACAAATTGGTGATGTAGGTGTATACTCTCCCAAAAGGCAGCAAATTCCCTGAACCCATATTTTTCTAACTAACTGGAAAATTCATGTTGGAGTGCAATTAGATACCTTTTGTAGCACATGGTATTTAGCATTGAGAGTTCAAAATGCGATCTTTGCATTATACCTGAATCCCAAACTCACCAATCACCACCATGTGGTGAGAGATATGGAAGTCCTCAAGAAGGTATCACTATGGAAGACCAAGCTGGATAAAGGTGGTAGGAATATGAAGATTGGATACAAAATATTTAATCAAAGAGGATAAATTGGAGTAAATATTTCTTTTCACATAGAGTCACCATTTTCTGAAGCAAATGACCAAAGCTAGTAACAAAAACAAAAATTTTTGCAAAACCTCAGCAGGTGTGGTAGCATCTCTGGAGAGAAATTGGAGTTAACGTTTCAGGTTGAGTGACCCTTATTCATCACACTTACCAAAGTAAGTGATGGGTGTGGGTTCCTATAATCCTTCAAAGTTTTCCAACACAAAAGAGCATTTTGAGTCTGAGAAGGTAAGCCAAAGCTTATTTGGGTTGAAACATTTTTATGGTTTAGTGCAATAACTGACAATGATTGTTTATTATGAGTTCCCCTGGGCCCTGGTCTGATTGTCTTACGGAATCAAAAAATAATATCTTCGAGCCATTTTACAGTAATCTTATGGAAGGCAAAATTTATAGCAGTCTGCAGCACAGGAGAAGGCCGTTCTAATCATCATATATGTGCCAACACTTTGAAAGGGCTGTCCAATTTAGTTGCCACACATCAGCTTTTTTCACATAATCCCGGTAAAGTAGTCAGCTTCATATATGTAGCTAATTGCCCTTTGAACGTTCCATTAGAATCTGATCTCGCCACTATTTCAGGTAAACACCTGTGTAAAAACTCTTCTGATTTCTCTTCAGTCCTTCAGTCAATGGGCTTAAACCAGCGATGTCCAGTTGTCAAGGACATGCTTGAAAAACACTGCAAACAAGGGAAGAGTAAAAATTGATCTCTTCCTTTTGACTGCCTCTATGAAATCTCTCCTTGGCCATCTGTGATCAAGGAGCAGGAAACCATTTCTCCAACCTTTCCTGATTACCGGAGTCCCAAATTCCTGGTAAAACTCCTCCAAACTCTGCACATTATGTGACCAGGAATTAATGTAAAACATATGCTGAAAGTGGTCCAGTAGTTCATAAAAATTCAGCATGCTTTTCCTGATTTTGTTTTTAGTGCCCCAATTTGAAAAGTCTTCGTAACTCCTATTCACTTCCCCAACTGCTGTATCAATTTTATCCCACGGGATCTAACGTATGTGAATGTGCTTGTGCCATACTCATCTCAGGTTCCCTAGCCTCTACTCAAAGTTTAGATTTAGATTTAGAGTGGATCATGCTGGTCATGCCATTACTGTCAGTATCGTAGATGTCTCCATCTACCTAGAGATGTTGTCTTTCCAAAAGCGAGCTGAAGTTAAATTTAAATGAGAAGCTGCTGTAGATATCTGGGGCATGAAGTGCCATGGCAGAGGTGAGCTAGGTCGTGCCCAAGCAGGAGGTTAAACCAGGCCTGCCTGGCAAGGCAGTACAAGGCTCTCAGAGTGAGAGCCCTGAACTGATCAGTGGTGGTGATGGGGTGGTGGAGTCACAGTGCTCAGATTAAGGGCCGGGTGGACCAGGCCAGGAGCAGTACCACGGCCCACAATCTCTACCTTTGCCCCCAGTGCCTAGCGCTACTTGTTAGAAACCCACATTGCTGCTATTGGCCTTTGATGCAGTCCACAAGATGATCTTATTGTGGAGTGCATGTGAAGCATTTGAGTTAACTCTATCCTAAAGTCTCACATCCTGACCTGAGTGATGTAATCCCAGGATTGGGTTTAAATTCACGTGATGCTCGGCAAATAATTGTTATGACCAGAGCCTGGGTCAAGAGTCTCCAATTCACTACAGGAGGGAAGAACTGGTTCCCCTTCTTAATTCATGCACGTCATCAGATTAATTTATGATGGGTCCGTTCTCCTCTCACAAACCCCACAAGCTTATGGTTTAAAAGGAGTCAATTTAACTAAGCTTTCTTGAGTTAATGAGCTGTGACTTCATGGCTAAATGCAAGAAGAATTAAAATATTGCAGCACATGTATACCTAGATTAAAAATGAGCTGAATCCAAAATGACAAAAGTCTAGTAAGGCCCAGTCTAACTGGAGTAGGTGCTGAAGCTGTGCAAAAGTGGAAGAACAGGAAGGAGTTACAACAACTGTCCAACAGACTCGTTTTTCAAATTAATAGCTTTGGCTCACACTTAACTTCAAGATATACACTTCACAACTTGAAAACACTGTTTAACTATGGCAAGAAAATTGCCCAAGGACATTGCACTCTCTGACAGACTTCCCCATCTTTTGCATGACAAAATGCCCCATGATGGGCAGAGGCTGTAGTTAACTGGCAGGAGACACTGGTGTGGCATAAACAATGGCAATAACTTCCCATCAAACGTGCCTTCTCAAATCCCACTGGGAGCAAGTGGTGTGCTCAGAGAGCTAGCAGTCACAGGCATTGCCTTTCTCAAGTGCAACAGCTCTCCTTGTAGCCTTGAACAATTATTATTAACCTTCTAACTACTCAGCACTTCCACATACACAAGAAGACTTACTAGAAAGTGACTAATCTGAAAGTGGGGAAGAGTATTCTGAGTTTAAGAAGATAAGCCAAAGCTTATTTGTGCTTGTGCTTAGGTCTGTGTATTTCAGAGACTGTGTTAACTAGAATAAAATAAATAAAATTGTGATAAGGAATAACAATAAGGAAACAAAATAATAATGAGGAAATAAAATCCTCAGAAGGGTCATTTGACCTGAAAAGTTACCTCTGATTTCTCTCTACAGATGCTGCCCCACCTGCTGAGCTTTTCCACAATTTCTGTTTCTGAGTAAGTCAGTTATGTACATGTCAATACATTATCAAATGCCTTTTGAAAGTTCATACATACATTATTTGTCCACATCATCTTCACTGAACCTCTGTTACTTTAACAAAGAAGTCATTTGGATTAGTCAGATGTGATTTAACTTTAACAGCTTTTATACACCGATCACAATTTTTCCCATTTCATCAAAATTAAACTGCTAGTCTGACCACGTGGCAATATTGTTCATGAGAATGAAAACAAAACTATGGTATAACCACTTGAAAAGAAGGTGGTCTCAATGTAGCTAACATTTCTCTATGCCAGCACCTAAACCAATAAATTAAACAAATATATTCTCTGGTTTTCATTGCGGTGTCCCATAAGTACAAACATAGAATGAAGACAATTTCCTGTTTAACTTACATAGAATTAACAAGAAGAGCCCAAAATGTGTTTTGGCAATTTTTCAAATGCCAATGATCTTTTTTTTAACCATCTACAATGGTAATTTTGTTGAAATTACTGTTGCATTTTTAATTTAAAACAGTGTTAAGATTCTCAGATGTATGATTTAGAAGGTTTCTACTTGTAGATTAACCGTAAGGGCGCTTTGTAGTTTTATTGTGAGAATAATCTTGCATTTTTCATATGGAACTTACTGGTTTTTATCATGTTTGGGGAATGGAGTTTAATCCTACTTCATCTGTTACAAGTGATTAAAGTAATTGATGTTGTATATTTAAAACTGTTAACTTGCTTGAATATAGTTTACGGGTCCCTATGGCTGAACATTGAATGTTGTCCTGACTGTCCTTTGCAGAAGATTTGAAAACAGGATGTGCTGCAATAGGCATCTGTGACTCATGTCATGGTACCAGCAAGATGTATGCAGAAAAGAAATTACTATTCACTTCCAGCTTTACCCTGATGTGTGTTTGAGCTTTAAGCCCAAAGCTTTGTAATTTCTGCCTTAAACTTTTTCACCCTCAATTCTCCTCTTTTAAGACATCAGAACTATTTCTTTAAATGAGCTTTGGTATCCTTGGTTCAGGGTCAATTTTGTCTGATTACACTAAACACCTCGAGGTGGTTTACTATGTTCAAGATGCTTTATAGTGATAGCTAATCCACAAATCTTTGCACATTTTTCCTCTTATATAAAAAAATTATTCACTGTCTCAAGATTGCAATCTGTGGTTTGATGATGTTTGCCATAGAAAACAATGATAATCTGTGTCAATTCATGTACATTCTGATGCATTGTAGTTGTCAACAGTTCCAAAGTGTCATGGGTTAGAGAAGTTCTCCTCCTCTCTACAAAGATCTCAGTGAGTCTCTCTCTCTCACTGCAATCCCCAAGTCACCTCCTCTGCCCTGAAGCTATCCCCACCTCCATCCATCTATTATACTCTTAACTACCTTCTCCCCAGCCCCACCCCCCTCCCATTTATCTCTCCATCCCGGAGGCTCCTAGTCTCATTCCAGATGAAAAGCTCCTGCCCGAAATGTTAATTTTCCTGCTCCTCAGATGCTGCCTGACCTGCTGTGCTTTTCCAGCACCACTCTACTCTTGACTCTAAAGCAATCAATGGTCAACCAGTGAAGATAAGGGTGAAATTGAATTGAAAGAAAAAAACACACACAATGTGGCAAAGATGAATGCTAAACCAGAAGATTGGGAACATTTTACAATTCAAACAAAAGATGCCCAAAAATAAATAAGAAAGGGAAAATAAACTTTGAGAGTAAATTAGAAAGTTATAAAGATATATACACATATATATAATTGTACAGTAAGATCTTCTATATTAAACAGGAAGACAGTGTCAGAGTGAACACAGGCCATTTGGAGAATGGGGAAGCTGCAGAGATAATAACCAGACTGAGAAGTCTGGTCATCATCTCCAAGATGTGTCTTCTTGTTTCATTTTGTTGTGGAGGAATAGGCGGATTGCACTTATCAGGTACCCGTTGTTCCTGAATACATTGTACAGATATTTTTCCTTGGCTTCTCGTAGTTCCTGGGTGCTGCAGTGTGTTGTGGCTCATTTAAGTAATGTCCTAATGCAGCTCCATTTGTCGGGTTTTGGATGATAAGAAGACACAACATGCCCAGAAACTCTAGCCACCCTGCCATACGTTAAAGACATCTTGGAGATGACGACCAGACTACTTTGGCCCCTAGAGATCATGGTAGTCCACAAACTTACCACCATACTGAAACAGCTCCTGATGAATTTAAAGGACCCCATACTAACAGCCAGCAGAACGAATGTCATATACAAAATACCCGGCGAGGACTGCAACAAACATTACATTGGACAGATGGGCAGGAAACTAGCCATGAGGTTACATGAGCAACAACTAGCCACCAAAAGATATGACCAACTATCACTAGTATCCTCACTAGGCGAAGAGGGACACCAGTTTGACGAGGCCAATACATTCATCCTGGTACAGACTAAACAAAGACACACACAGGAATTCTCAGAGGTTTGGCATTCAATCTGGAACTTCATGAACAAACATATTGATTTGGACCCCATTTACCAATCTCGCAGAAAAACAACCAGAAGTGACGTCACCCACCACAACAGACCAAGACACATAAATAGCAAGTGGGACAGAACACCAGCGCTTCACCGGAGACTCTCACTGATGATGTTATTTAGTATGGTGGTGAAACATCTGAGAACAAGTCCACCAACTCAGCGAGTAAACTTACAACCTAATCCACACCCTGAGCTACAAGTCTTCCTCAAACTTACAAAGAGGATAACGTTAGTCTAATGGTGGAAAACATTAAACTAATGACATTGTTTACCCAAAATGACAGGCAGACCATATCAAAAAACATGTTCATTGACTATTCACAAAAGACATTAAGCTGATTGTATTTAGCCAGACTCTGCTTGCAAGCTGCAGAATAGCATATCCGTCATCAGATGTCCTGTTTATATTGGACATCATTTGGTAAATAATCTGAACTGTGCTAAGAATTATGTCAGAATCGAATTTAAGATAATCAGGCAGGCTCTCGGTGTGATGCATTTGGGCATGCTAAAAACTATATATATTTAATGCACCTGACTCTACTTTGTGTAGGTTGACAAATTTGAACTTACAATGCATTATTTAATTGGTTAAATAAAGGGTCACGGAGACTGTCAATCTCTATTGCATTCCTTTAACAACAACCTCAAGTCTGTTCCTTCTGTCCTAGTTCTGATAAGTACTAATGGAAAGCTTAAACTTTCTTGTCTCTTTTTTACAATGTTAAAACTCTTCTATCTTGCAGCTCTGTCTTTTCATTTCTCATTCCCTAATTCATTATTGCCTTCTTTAAAAATGTCGAATGTTGAACTTTAAAAAATAGCAATCTGATTTCCACAGCGGGGAGTGAACCTGCACACTTTATTTGGCACCAACATCTTTATTTTCAATTCTACTGAAATGAAAGTTTCACCACAACCACAAGATCGTCATAAACAAGCTTTTGTAGAGCAAGGGGGAAAGATAGCAAAGGTGCCAGTTCATCAGGGTAATTATTCTACCAGGGACCCTTTAAACTTCGTAAGTAAAAACAATGACTGCAGATGCTGGAAACCAGATTCTGGATTAGTGGTGCTGGAAGAGCACAGCAGTTCAGGCAGCATCCAACGAGCAGCGAAATCGATGCTTCGGGCAAAAGCCCTTCACCAGGAATAAAGGCAGAGAGACTGAAGCATGGAGAGATAAGTTAGGGAAGGTTGGGGTTGGGGAAAGAGTAGCATAGAGTACAATGGGTGAGTGGGGGAGGAGATGAAGGTGATAGGTCAGGGAGGAAAGGGTGGAATGGATAGGTGGAAAAGGAGATGGGCAGGTTGGACAAGTCTGGACAAGTCATGGGGACAGTGCTGAGCTGGAAGTTAGGAACTAGGATGAGGTGGGGGAAGGGGAAATG
Source organism: Hemiscyllium ocellatum (assembly GCF_020745735.1). Taxonomy (NCBI): domain Eukaryota; kingdom Metazoa; phylum Chordata; class Chondrichthyes; order Orectolobiformes; family Hemiscylliidae; genus Hemiscyllium; species Hemiscyllium ocellatum. Next base: position 74,599,490 of record NC_083411.1, on the reverse strand, counting down.
ATGAAACTGTTGAAGTCCACGTTGATGCCCTGGGGTTGAAGTGTTCCGAGGCGTTCTTCCTCCACGTGCAGAAACACTCTATGAAGACTTGGCCCATTTTAACAAAGTGCTCAAAACACCAAGCTTTTTCAGAAACTCAGTTTAATCAGGATCAAACATGCAAACTGTTGAAGACCCTTTAAATAGGTGGGGTTCCTACACGCTGCTGAACACATGTTCATCCATATGGGGCTAGCTAGGTTAGTGAGGTCACAAGACAGCTCTGGTAACACATCAATACAACAAAATGCACCCGTAGTGTTAAAACAATACTCGAGGGGTTCTGCTTTGCTGACAATGTTTCCTCTTGTGGGCAGTAGGGAGCATAATATAAATAAATTTAATGTAAAATAGTATCTAATAAATTCGATAGTGAATTCAAGCCAAATTTACCCAGAGAATGGTTAGAGCATGACATTTAGGAGTACAAAGAGCAAACAGCATAAATGTATTTAAGAGTAAACTAGACAAACCCATGAGGGAGTTAAAAGAAGAATATATCGATGGGTTTAGATGAAGAATGACAAGAGGGAATGACAGTGGAGTACAAATAACAACCTGAAATCATTTGACTAAAGGCAGTTTTTATGCTGAAAATACTTGAAATTTTTTTTCATTCTCCCCTCATACAATTCCACATTATTTTCTCAGGCCATGCCTTTGATAAGATACATCAGTTTTTAACCAGCAGTACAGTATATTTTTCACAAATGGGAACAAGGCCTGGATAATGGTAAGAATGATCAGTCACATTTACCCATGAACAGTTAAAGTGCTTGCATTCCATTTCCAAGCAATTAAATAGTCCATTCATTTTAAGTTATCATTTGGTCAGGAAGAACAATCAGGTCTGATTTCTGACTAAAAGCGCATGCCAGAGGAAGCTATCTCTCACTGATAACCAATTACACAGGTAGATTTGAGGAAGCCTAACATTTGGCTTCCCTTTCAATTCCAATTGTTATTCTATGCTGTTTCTATTATAGTGCTGAATGAATGATTCTAATGAATTATTCATAATTATAAGTTTTCAAGCAAGGAAACACTGGATTGATTATACCGTGAGTGCACGTTGACCTAATTGTATTAGCAGCTTCGAATATGTTAATTGTTCAAGACTAGAAAGTATATGGATCCAACTTAACCTCCTGTTTAATCTTTGCAGTATAGGAGGTATATGCAAATGAGACACAATCCACATCCTCACAGGAAGTGATGCAGACAATGGTCCGGTGATATAATAGTGTTTCCTAGTAGCCTTGTGGCAAGTTGGATTCCCTATTTGATGTTGTTACTATTAACTATGGTTTTAAATAAAAGTTAATGTTTTTCATCATTCTCAGTAGACTCTTTGACCTAAGACCAAGACTATTATAAGGTTTCAGCAACCACCAAGCAGATATCGTAACAGCGACTGACATCAAAAAGAAAAATACCATATATGATAAAGTAGTAAAAGCCTTCTTCAGTCGTTATAAGAATGCTATTTTCAACCAAGTGAAATTTAATGACACAGGCAGAGACCGAGGGACAATGTTGATGCTGTACAAGTTGATGAAAAATTGTGCTGTTTGATGCTTAAAAGAAGAATTGATCAGGATGGGATTGTTTTGAGATTCTCAGACAAATCATTGTTGGACCTCTTGTAGTCAAGGATTGACCTTAACAAGTATTTATTTGGACGGGACAGCTGAGGTTAGAATGAAGGATAGTTCAGAATTGAGGGGGAGACTAATTTACAAAAACGAAATCAACACCGTGGAGTTTGTAAGGTTTAAAAAAGAAAATGTGCTATCACTTTTGAGTTGTTAAATATCCTGACCAAAGCTTGTTGCATTTATAATACTAAAATGTGATAGCTTGATTTTGAAGACATCTTCCTGCTCAATGTCCATGCGTTCTGCTTGCATGTCCAGTGAAAATTCTGCAATCGTGTTCACGTTCAGCAACTTGCTCAGCGTGTCGGAGCTGTCTGTGTAGAATTGCAAAGAGCAGGTTGTGCCATTGCATTCCAGCTCTCATTTAAGCTATTCTTGTATGTGAGTGCTGTACTTTTTTTGAGGGTTGATGGAATTGCATCTTCTATGAGGTACGATATGACACTGCCTTTAAAACTTCCTATTGCATAAAACCTGTCCACGTATAATTGTTATATATCTAGGACTGACTTAATGCTAGTGTTTTTGGTCTCTTCTGCTACCATGGATATCTTGGTGATCTCTTAGATCATCATAATGTTGGGATCCACTAATGCTGACAGTCCTGCCACTGCTGGCCCATTTATATCTATTTATGGTTTCCATGCCAAATTTTAATAGCTGCATTGTATTTTTAATGTGCCAATGTAATGCAATATGCAGTTAATTGAATGGTCATCGACGATACCATTTGAGTTCCAACGATCCCATATTTTTACTTACGAATTCAGACTGGTAGGATATTTGCACTAGTTCCTGTGTCACTCTGTTTTGGTTGTGTGTTTTCCAGCTTCACTTGGGCAAACTGCATTTATTGTAGCAAAATAGTTGCCTGACTTCATCTGCAGAATGCATTACATTCATAAGCTCTAGTTGAGTGTTACACCTCTCAAGGTCTTATCCCAGGTCTGTCCCATGGTGAATGTTGTGTATTGGCTTACATTTGTGCAGGTATCAGGTGCACACTTTGCTTTGGTTACCATCCCGCTGTCCCTGCCTTCTGTTTGCTGTACTCTGTTCACGACTCTGCTTGCAATTTTGAAGCCAGATTTTTTGTATCGGCGGGCCAAGTATTATTTATATCCCATGCCTTCCGTAGTTCTTGGAATACAGACAGCTTCACAGTGTCTGCAATAAACTACACTTAGCACATAGCTTACCTGCTTTGTATGTCCTTGTTATACTTGTTATAAGAACATAAGAAATAGGAGCAAGAGTGACCCATCTGGAATGTCAAGCCTGTTTCGACATTCAATAAGATCATTGCTGATCTTTTCATGGACTCAGTGCCACTTACTTGATGACTCACCATAACTCTTAATTCCTTTACTGTTCAAAAATTATCTGTCTACATGATGCAAAGGTTTTGTATTTTCTGCCCTGTGCGAGCAGCAGATTAATGCTGTAACCTTTTCTTTCAAAGAGGCTGTTTTTAAAAATTCCTTCATGGGATGTTGGGCATTACCCATCTCTAATTGCTGTGGATAAGGGGAGGTGAGTTGGCTTATTGAATCATTTAGCAGAACGGAACACTTAGTGTTGTCTGGAAGTGCCTTCTAGGATTTTGACTCAGCAACACTGAAGGATTGGTAATGCTCATCTGAGTTAAGATAGTGTGTGATTTGGAGAGGAAGATTCAGATGGTGGTGTTCTCATATATCAGTTCTCATGTATCCTATATGTCCTGTCCTTTGAGATAGTAGTGGTCCCAGGTTTGGACATTACCATCAAAAGAGCTTTGGTGAAGTACTGAAATTCATCTTATAGATGGGACACTGCTACCATTTCGTGGAGGTGGTGAAGGGAGTGAATGTTATAGGTTGTGGTGGGGGCACCATATGAGCTGGCTGCATTGTCTTGAATGGTTTCTAGTATCTTGAGTGTTGTTGGAGCTGCACATATCCAGGCAAGTGAAGGAAAATTACCATTACACTCCTTGTGCCTTGTATGTTGGGAGACAGAAGATGATTATTCCCTGCAGGTCTTCTAGTTTCTGACCTGCTCTTTTAGCCACTATTTTTATAAGACCAGTCCAGTTCATTTTTGGATCATGATAATACCTGACAAGTTCATGGTGGGGAATTAAAAAAAATAGTAATGCCATTACATATCAAGGGGCATTGATCATATTTATTTGCAACACAACAGAGCCAATAATAATTTTTAATCATATAATATAATCTTTTATAAAGGCAATTGATGACTTGCAGCTCCAGCCATCTTGCTATCATATTTTCTGAATCATAATTACCTTATTTACAAGATTTGGAATGTTGAACTTTAAAAATGACAAAGTGATTGCCACAAAGAGAGGTTGAAGTGAATTTACGCATTTTATTTGGCATACTCACCCTTTATTTTCATTTTTAATTGAACTGAAAGTCAAACCACAACCACAAGAACAAGGACTGTATAAGCATGAGATCCCCAACTTTGGTCTGACAGTTAGGGTTTGCACTATGTGGTTCAGATTATCTGCATGAATCTAAAACAAATGAGCAAGAGAGGATGATATCGCAGTTACATTTTCCGTGCTTGGGCTGGAAATTTGCTAGTTTTAGGACTGAAATACATCTCCTGCTTCAAATGTATGTGTTCTCAGTGTCTTTTCTTTTAAGCAAACAATTGTTCACAAGTCCAGGATCAGCCCTTTAAACTTACAGTTTGCATGGGTCCAAAAAGAAAGACATTCTTAGCTTCATATCTGTTCACCCCAAGGTAAGCACTGAATATTATAAAGACAAAAATGCTCTCAGTCAACAGCACAAGATAGTTTGCATAATTTATCAGCATGTTTTTCTTTTGACCAAAGTTTCTCATGTGACTATAAAATATAGTTAGGAGACCATTAGATTAGATGTGTTTGAGACTTGATGCAAAGTAACATTTTCCACACTTCTGTCCTAATGATGTAACTCTACCATTACCTCAGACATATACCACACAGCAATTGACTGACGTTTCATTTACCACACAAGGCAGACGCTGATTTTTCGAAGAAAAGTCAACAATTTGATGTCAATTTCCCAATTCCTTTGTTTCCTGTGTCAGCTCTTGTGAGGACCTAAGTAGAGTTTAAACTTATTTGTGCAGGGAACCTTTGTAACATGGAAGAAGTTTTCAGGAAAAATTTAGAACCCAAGTAATAGAGATGAAAGGCAAGCTCAAATGTTAGCTTCTCCTCTAGTTTATTTGCCACACTGTCTTCTATCTTTGCCACAGCAATGTTACTTTACCGTGCAAGTGAATTTCATACTATTGACAACACAACTCTTTTTTACTTCTTCACACATAAAGAAAACTTTCAGAAAAGCTGTTGCATTCAACATTTCTTTTAATGACTTTGATTTTTATGAAAATGTCTGTTTACATATTGGTCCAGATTTTCTGATGTTTAACAATGGTATTTGTTTTTGTTTCAAACAGGTTGCTATCAGTTTTGTGATCAGGAAATCTAGGTCAGTGATTACACCTATAAATCACACCTTTATGTTTTCTTTACTTTTTTTTAAACTGCTCAATATAACTGCAGATCACCGTTAAGTGGTACTTCTAAACATGAAACCTGGTTGGTTAAATACAACACACTAAAGATGGCAGGGCAGGTGATGTGCTGCAGCTGTAGCATGTGGATGCTGGAGGGCATCTGTGTAATCTGTGGAAATGATGTCTTCAGTTAAGTGTCTATATATCAAGAACATATGGTTTTCAGATGAGGAACTTTATACACTGCAATGCATTAGAAATGGCAAAATGACCTGTCAGGTTAAGAAACTGTACAGTTTATAATCAGAGAGGAGAAAGTATGAATGCAATGGAGGTGGCAATGGAAGAGCCTTAGTCCTTGTCAAGTTGACTCTTGAGATTATGTGAATGACAACAGGGATTACAAGGTGGATAAGCAAACTGATCACAGTTCCATGGTATAGGGAGCCACTCAAGTCAGGGGAGTAAAAGCCATTAGAATGATAATGGGCAAAAGTATAGTTCAGGGCTGAATGTTGTTCTCTGCAGGTGTGATCATCAGTCTGGATTGCCGTACTACCTACTCGGTCTCAGGATTAAGGACAGCTCTTCGAGGCCATGATCATATTGAATGATGGAACAGGGTTGTTAGGCTGCATTTGAAATAAATCTCCTATCCTGACTTACTTGTATAATGCAAACTAACATTTAGGAAGCAAAGCAAATAAATATATTGATTTATCGTACAGAGACAACATGCAGATATTAAAGAGGATTTACTGTTGTTTAATACACTGATCAATAAGTCTAATGCAATAATTAATACATTGTTACCAAATTTTAGGAGTAAAGTTCAGTGGGGCCCATTTATGGGCACAGGGATTGTGATGGCTGATTACCCTATGTCTAGTCCTATTGATGAATGTGCTCATCAACTTGATTACAGAATACAGCCCAGTGCTAAGTACACTACTGCAAGCTCAGTAAAGGATGCAGGAGCATGTGAGAGTAGTTAAAAAGCCATGCATCTTCTTAATCAGTCTGGCATGTCATGCCACACCTTTGGGACAGAAGGTACTCATACTAGATAGGGACACTGCCGTTATACCACAAGACTTCAAAACCTAGACTTTGAGAGACACGGTCACAGCATTAAAACTCATGTGAATGGATTTTTATTCAACCTCAACAGGTTATTGAGTTCACTATCTTAACCACTCAGCTATGACTGCAGGCTACCATGAGTACATAGAATGACACATAACTATCCTGGACTTCTTAAGAAATAGCTGCACTCGTGCAACAGGAGCAGCTTCAACAATTACTGAAAGATAAAGCACAATAACTGACACAACAGGCCTGAGACGGGCATTCCTCATTTTGGATGTAGTGCTGGAGACTTTAACAATGGGATTAAAGAAGAAAAACGTGCCCAGTTTCGACAGGGCCCAGGTAAAGAGGAGAAGCTGGCCTGGGTAGTCAGTTCCTGGACTCAGCTGGTGGGTTGGAAAAGGCTCACCTGAGTAATTGTTTTCAGAGGAATTTTTTTGACCAACCACATCATCAATCTCTCAGCAGGTTATAATGCACCATAGTGCCCATCACACACCATTCAGCAGGCGGGACTTATGTCCAACATTCAGATACCTCACAGCAAATCCGAAGTTGTTGGAGAAACTGAAGAAGAATCACTGGACTTGAAATGTGTTGAGTGTTTTCTCTATAGAGGTACTGCTAGATCTGCTGAATCTCCCAAACAATTCCTGGTTTTGTTTCAGATCTCCAGTATCTGCAGTCTTTAATTTATTAAGATAATCCACCTTCACCCAACACATCTACCATGCTGCCAAATCCACCTCTCAAAGCTCCCATATTACTCCAGCCATTTGGTTCTGTGACAGACTCATCAGCTAAACACATTACAAAAAGCACATTAACATTCTCACCTCTCTCAAGCAACACAAGACAAGTTTATCACCATAAGGGTTATAAGCAGAGCGCTGGTAGATGATTACCACTTCTTCATCTCCTGAGCTCTCAGGGGGTGGATGGTATTCTGTATCACAGGGCTGGCTGTAACACATTGGTGTGATACTGAGACCATTCAAATAATCGATCCCTCTCCAAAACACATCATACCTTCATCCTTCCATCTGACATGAACTGGAAGCTGAAAATGGGATAAACATGGATGTCTTCAATTCAAGCACACTCAGCCTTCTCCACACTCCAACAACCACTCCCCCCACCCCTCCCTTTTCGTATTTCTGATATTAGAAAAGATGGACCAAGAGCAGTCACTCAGTCAAGCAGTACAGCTTCAATCATGCAGAGAGCTACAGTACTCGAATGAAGAGGCACTGTCCTTTTAACATGACAATTGTAGCACCAGCTCAGCATTCATTAGTTAACGTGAATAGTTTTCTTCTCTGTGTAAACCCAACACAATTTTCCAGACCTTCATCAAATCTCCCATCAATCTTCTTTGCTCTAATTGAACAATACAAGCTTCTTCAATTGAACCTTGTAGCTCAATCCCTCACCCCTGGAACCATCTTGTTAAATCTCCTATTCATCCTCTCACTGATGCTCACACCTTTCTCAAAGTGAGGATCTAAACAGCGAAAACAATATGTGATTGTGACCCACCAAAGCTTTAGAAAGGTTCCGCACAACCTATCTGTTTTGTACGCAATCTGCTTAAACAATGGAAGCAATTCTTCCCTCTACGAGGGGGTGAAACTCCTGGCCGGTATGATGATTTAGTTGGGTGAGAGTCCAAAAATCAGATTCTGTATGTTTCGGTAAACATTTGCAACTAATTCCTCCAACTTAGATGATGAGATCGAATTATCACTGTCAGGTAGTGAGAAGCACAATAGCATGTATTTGCACCTCTGATTGTATACCTGGCACCATCAACTTTCCCTCGCTGATTCACTTCTTGTCGGTCACAATATTTGGTTGCACAAACCCTCAACAATAAAAGCTGAATGGGTTAAGATCAATCCTCAGAGATGAGTCCAGACAAAATCACAACAATGTCAGCCCTCCCTCCTTTTCTTTATTCTGCTTGAAACCACTTCAGGTGAATCCATGTCCATGGCAACAGTCACTATGGACTCACCATTATGCAACTGGACAGTGGCAACTCATCAGCCTCAGAACATTCAGTTACCGGTCAGGCTCAGACAACACAATTTAGCTCCGAGGTGACATTAGCAGATGTCCTGTGGATTTTAGATAAATGCTTTAATACAGATGGACAGCCTTGCATATTCTGTGACAGTGATAGGGAGGAGCGCATAGTGGGGCTATTGCGAGCTCCAGTCAGTCAGGGAGTACTGCCATAGTCAGTTCAGGATCTCAGTATTTCCAGGATTTGGTCAAGGTCAGACCAAATGGTTGCTGTGCCATTGTGGTCTGGGGATTGGGCTGCATTCATTCCTGGAAATTAAATCCCATCAGCCCTGTCATTCCATCTGGGTTGTGCTGCAAAATTTGTCCAGTGTTGGGCAGGGGTCAATAGGCATGCCTTTTAAAAGTCACACTGGGAGACGGGTCCGAGTCAATCAGGAGACGGTTGGGTCACACATAATGCTTTAAGGTGCCAGTCTGTTAGGGAGTTGAGGCTGTCAACTTCAGACATTGGCCTTACTGTATTTGAGGGAATGGTCTTAGCAATCGGGGCAATTTGAGATAGTAAGGTGGTGTCTGGTCATGTATTAAAAAGGACTGGGCTGGAATTTGTTGGGGAGTCAGTGCAAGCCACGGTCACTTTTGCCTCAGTGTGGGCAGGGTGCAGGATCAGTAAAGGACACGGGCACCTAGGGCTCTGGGGAAGATGTCATATTCAGAGCATTGTAAAGGGCTCAAGAGAAATGGAGGATGGGATAAGGATCATTGGCATCACAAGGAGGGCAATGAGAAAGAGAGTGGGAAGAATGAGAGTGGGGGGTGTGTTGGTGAATCACAGATCATAAGCAGAGCCTACAAGTCACTCACACTAAGTTAGAATCTCACTATTAAAGTCCAAAAGGTTATGTGTGTAATATGATTCGAAGCTGTAATGATCGGTTTGCAATGTGGGAGGAGTTAATATTGTGTATTTTTCTTTATGCAAAGGATTATGTAATGCTATATTGTGAGTCCTTGCAAGGGGCCACTGCTCTCAATTATTCAAGTGATTAAGCAATGGTTGCTTTCAATTTACAATTAATTTGATAATCAACATTGTTTCAGGGATAAGATCCAGAAAGAGTTTAGATGGGACAATGGTAATATCCCGACCAATGGACCACAGATCATGGACTGGAGTATCACCTGTCCCATAGTGTGTTATAACATGTTTGAACAAATTTGTTTTTGTTTTTGTTTTAAGATCAAAATCAGGTAAGCAAACCTGGGGACTCAATAGGATCGCATGGCATTCATTCACTACCACCTCGTAATCTGACAGTTCACCACACCCTGACATGGGTCAAAACACAGCCCTGGGGATTGGAAGCATTTGTCCTCACCTACCACATCCTGGCAACTGAAAGGAGGTCCGCTTTATGACTGAGATTCATTGGGGGGGCTCGGGCATTTTCTGAGGGGGGTGCTGGCAGCTGTATCATGTCAAGAACAAATGGGGAAGTAGTTGGGCAATGTTACCTGATTTAAGGATGTTTTATTCTGAACTCTTTCTCAATCCTGTACAGTAGTTCTGCCGCACAGGTTTAACATTACCCACTGAGTGCATGACATCCACCTTTATTACAAAAAGGGATGTCAGTGGCCAAGCATCTTTTTTTTTATTTTTATTGGGAAATTTTTTCTTTACAAAATTATAAAATTACAAAATACAACAACTTAACATTATAACAACAATTGCAATGAGCTAACTTACTACCCTGCCCTAGAAAACAAATCAATGTTACACTCACTACAAATCTATAAATAAATAAATAATGTCACCCAGCGCAAATGCACCAAAGTTCCCAACCTTTAGGAGTGTTAATGATCACACCTGTACTTATTTGGGATTCTTCCTCTCAGGGCACAAGGCTCACTAAATCTAATCATCATGGCTGAACAAAGGCCCTAATTGAAATGGCAGACAAGTCTGCATCCAGGTAATTCCAAAAAGGCTGCCTTGTCTTATAAAAAAGTTCAATTTTCTGGTGCACCATGTTTGTGAAGAAATCCAAAAGGATGTGTTCCATAATTAACTCACACCATCCCAGCAGGCCTGGAGGGTTCTCAGACACCCAGCTCATCAGAATGTTCTTCTTTGCACAGTAAGTGAGAATGTTAAATAGCTTATTTCTATGTGTGACTAAGGAAGATAAATTCGGCAGACCCAAGAGAAGAAAGACCCGGCTTACCTTCCCTATGGTACCCAGGACCATCTCTATTACTTCTGCCACAGTGTTCCAATACCTATGAAGCTTGTGGCATGACCACAAACAATGAGTGAGGGTTCCTGGGCTTATTTTGCACTCGAGGCCCGCTGGAAATTCTCCATTTCTGAATTTTGCAATATGATCTGGGGCCAAATAAAACCTATGAAGAGCCTTCAACTGCATGGCATATATTATGTTACAGATTTAGATCTTTCTTGCATTTTCCCAAATGTCCTCCCATGTCTCTGAGGGGATCTTCACACTCCCTAACTCTTGCTTCCAGATCTCACATCGTCACTCAATGTTTTTCGAGGCACCACATCCCAGTAGGTGGTAGAGATACTAACCGAAAGAGTGCTTGCGGCATGAAGCATTCTCCTCTCTGTGTCAGATTTGTAGGGGTTGGTCAAAAGAGTAGTCTTTTTTTAGATGAAATCCCGAACCTGAAAGTAATGAGAAAGATCGCTGCTGGGCAATCCATACTTGTGGCGAAAGTGAGTACTGCAGATGCTGGAGATTAGAGTCAAGACTGTGGTGCTGGAAACGTACAGCAGGTCAGGCAGTATCCGAGGAGCAGGAAAATCGGGCAAAAGTCTTTAATCAGGAAGGTGATGCTGCCTGACCTGTTGTGCTTTTCCAGAACCACACACTTGACTCTAATCCTTACTAGTGGCTCATTTGGTCAATGGACATCATGACCTCCCCCTCAAACAGGTCTCCCAAGCAGGAGACTCCCCTAGGTGCCCACAGTTTGAATCCAGGGGCCGTCATCCCTGGCCGGAATCCCGGCGTACCAACTAGAAAGGAACCTCAATTATCCGAATATCAATTATCCGAATTTCGGATTATCTGAAGGTGATCTCAAGATCCCGATATAAACATTACATCAAAGACGTGTTTCAACACTGATCGTGTCTTTTGTTTACAGTGATTGAACAGGCACTGTCTCCAAAAGACTGACTGCCCTCCCCCTCTCTCTCACTCCCTACACTTTCCCTGGAGTTCTGCACAGGAGTTGTACCCTAAGCCCCCCTTCCCCGGATAATCTCTCCAACATTGTCCTGTACAGGGTAAAGGTGGAACCTGTCAGTAAAACATTGTGTGTGTGTGTGTGTGTGTGTGCGCGCGCGTGCATGTGTGTACGCGCGCGCGCACACTATTTGGAGACTTACCTTCCAAAGGCAGCAGCAGTCTTGTTGGTGTACAGTCCGGCTGCCCTGGAGAGGAGGCGGGCTGGACGGGGTGGGCAGTGTTGGAAGGCTTTGGGGGGCAGGCAGGGGTGGGGTTGGACAGGTTTGGGGGGATGGGAGCAGGTGGAGTGCGGTGGTGAACAGGGTTGGGGGCGGGTGGGAGGCATTTTTGGATGGTTTGGGGGTGGGTGGGGGGGTGAGGTTGGATGGGATTGGGGCGGGTGGGGGGCATCGTTGGACAGGTTTGGGGGTGAGGTCAGGGTTGGATGGGATTGTGGGCGGATGGGAGGCGTTGTTGGATGGGGTTGGGTGGGCGGGTAAGGGGGCAGTGTTGGATGGAGTTGGGGCTGGGCGGGGGGCAATGTTGGATGGGGTTGGTGGGGGCAGGTGGGGAGCGGTGTTGGACAGGGTTGGAGGTTGGGCGGGGCGTGGAGTTGGATGGGGTTGGGGGAGCAGCATTGGACAGGGTTGGGGGCTGGGCAGGGGGGAAGTGTTGGACAGGGTTGGAAGGGGGGGCAGTGTTGGATAGGGTTGGGGGCTGGGCAGGGGACAGTGTTGGACAGGGTTGTGGGCTGGGCAGGGGGGCAGTGTTGGACAGGGTTAGGGCTGGGCGGGGGGCAGTGTTGGACAGGGTTGGGGGCTGGGCAGGAGGGCAGTGTTGGACAGGGTTGGGGGCTGGGCAGGGGGGACAGTGTTGGACAGGGTTGGGGACTGGGCAGGGGGACAGTGTTGGACAGGTTTGGGGGCTGGGCAGGGGGGCAGTGTTGGACAGAGTTGGGGGCTGGACGGGGGAACAGTGTTGGATAAGGTTGGGGGCTGGGCAGGGGGACAGTGTTGGACAGGGTTGGGGGCTGGGCGGGGGACAGTGTTGGACAGGGTTAGGGGCTGGGCGGGGGACAGTGTTGGACAGGGTTGAGGCTGGGCAGAGGGGCAGTGTTGGATAGGGTTGGGGGCTGGGCGGGGGAGCAGTTTTGGACAGGGTTAGGGAGCAGGCAGGCCTCATGCGCGCTGTGCTGCTGCCTTGTCTTCTGAATGGGAAGTGGACTTAAAAAACTCCGAGTCCCACAGGAAAGGCATTTATTTGATTAACCGAATAATTGATTGTCTGAACGAAATAGTGCCTGCCCATCTCGTTCGGATAATTGGGGTTCATCTGTATAGGGTTATGAATGGAGGTTATAGATAAGCTGCACTTGTTCAGTTGCATTGCAGTCTATGCTTTGACTGTATTAATAATGATTGGATTCTATCAGTGTTCCATTGCTGTTCTCATCTTATCCAAAAACAACAGAGTAGTAAGGGGGTACTTTGCCTGGGAGGCCTCGATATCCAACCATACTGACCTCAGGTCCTCACAAGTCCAGTCATTCACGAAAGACAGAAAAGAGCTTAGTTGTTATCTCTTAATATCTGGAAAGTCTATCCTCCCAACTCTTGTGGTAACAGCAATTTGGCAAGCTTAGTGAGGGGCCGCCTGTGACACCAAATAAAAGAACTGAGCCAGTCAGTGATTCTCTGCACTGTTTGCCTGGGAAAGATCAGAGGGAACATTTGCATGGGATATAACAGACAAGGAAGGACAATCATTTTGATAAGGGTTATTCTACCTAATCAAGAGATTGGAGGGGCCTCCCATCTTTGAAGGTCTTGTCTAATCTTATCAAATAAGTGAGCAAGTTAGTCTTAAATAACTGATCAAAGGTGTGAGTAACACAAATACCTTAAGTAAAAAAAAACACTGCAACCATTTAAGGGGAATCATAATTAGCCTTCAGTATTCCCCTCCATGGGCATAGCCTCTGACTTTGCAAAATTGACCTTATATGCTGAAAAAGAGCCAAATAAATTAATACATTGTATTAAATAGGGTACAGAAACTGCCGGGTTTGATAAGAAGAGGAGAACATCATCTGCGTATAATGTAATCTTCATTCCACCTCTGGGGCAGCTATGTTCGGGATCTTATGGATCGCCTCTGCCAGTAGCTCATTCACCAATATAAACAGTAGTGGTGAGAGGGGACAACCTTGCCAACTACCCCTACCAACACTGAAATTACAGGATCTTACACCATTGGTGAGAACCACAGCCAGAGGTTCATTATACAGGATCTCTGTCCATCTGACAAAATCCTCATCTAGAGTTTATAATATGTGTGCATATCAAGCACCGTAACAAATAGCTATAAACTATGTTATCCACATCCAGTTCTTATATTATGGAAGTGAACATATATTCGTACTTCATAAGGCAATACGTGTTGGAGACAAAAATCTACATTATAGTGATAGATAACGTGAAGACTTTGTCCAGACTACAATGGACCATGTGAGTCGAGACCAGTCCAGACTGCATTGTAAAGTGGAACAGAGTCTGGGGAGGAATTGGACATTAACACACATAGAAAAAGATTAGTCCTCAACTCATGTAACTATAAGTCAGCATCTGGTTTACCTATGGTTACCATACAAAGCAGCATTTAGTATTAATTCATATTAAGTAATGTTACATTGAAGTTTGTTCCTGAAGACTCATTTTGGCTTTACTTTCTCCTTAACAAACGTATCTTGAATCCAAAATCATGGTATGACATCATCCTATATGATCGAAAATGATCCATTGCTGCTGTTTAATAACCCCACAGTGTCTTGGTACATGAGAAATATCCAAAAGCTGGAAGAGAATCAGTCGTATTGCAATGAGTGTCAATCCTGCAACCCATTGTGGGTGTAAATACACTCGCAGGCATTAGTGGCAACAATCAAATGGAAGGAGTTTGAGGTGTAGCCTGTTAAAAAAGTGTGGGAAGAGTTGCTGTTATAGATTCTAATTGCAAAATGTGTCCTAAAACAGAAAATGCATTTTTGTTTTGACATAGGCAGTGTGGAAGGGAGGAAACAAATTGTGATAGACAGATCTCACAGATACTTAACATTAGGAAACTAAGGGCACTTCTCTATTGGGCAAACTGGTTAAGACACCTGAACTTAATCCTTGATTGTAATCACATTCCCCAGACAGCCAAGACAGTGTTGATGTGGAAAACTATACTCCTCCAGTCCCAGGCTGTTTGTGTGGCTCATCTCTATGATGTCAAGCAGAGTTTCCCAAATAATTCCATCTGCAGTTGGATGGAAGAGTTGCTCTAGTAAGTTTCAGTGTTCTCTTTTTAATTTCACTGAAATCTCTTCCTTGATAAAGTAATATCCCCTTTATTGGTATGCTCTTAAAGTTTCAGAACAGCATAAACACCTCCCCCCACCCCCAGACCCCAAA
The DNA here is from genome assembly GCF_020745735.1 of Hemiscyllium ocellatum. NCBI lineage: Eukaryota > Metazoa > Chordata > Chondrichthyes > Orectolobiformes > Hemiscylliidae > Hemiscyllium > Hemiscyllium ocellatum. Next base: position 74,584,436 of record NC_083411.1, on the reverse strand, counting down.
TAGAAAATTTTGTTACCTTTCATGCTTGCTGTATGTTGTAAATCAGTTCAGTTCTAGTTGCTTCAGCTTTGGTCAGATATTCTCTGACACTGAGATTCAGGGTCAGAAGGCAATGGCTGAAGAGGCTCGATAATGCTTCTTGGGAATGGAGGTAACATAAAACCTCTCTACAAAAGGCAAAGCCGGGGAAGGAAGTGTCTCTGCAATCACGGTTTACCAGATCTGATGATTGTGGCTGCTCAATTCTGCACTTTATCTGATATCTTTGAAAGAATTGGCTGTTTGTGATGGATGTGGAGCTGCCTCCAGAGATGGCTCCTTCGTCCACCTCCTGTGCTGAGCGTTCACTCCGTCTTCCTTTTACTTGACGTATAACCTTAGCTTGGAAGAGTTCTTTCCAGTTGATTGCCACTGACTTCAATGTTGCTCTGATGTCACTCAGTGAAATGTTGTGTCAATGTCATGGGCAGTCACCTTCTCACCTCACCTCTGGAATTAAATTCTTTTGTGTCTGAGCTGGACCAAGGCTACAATGACATAGAGAACTGAGTGGTGTTGGTGGAACCCAAACTGAGTGTCAGCGAGCAGGTTATTACTGTTTAAATCTCAATGTTGGAAAGTTTACATTTAACAATTTCCTTGTCGACCATATGATCTGGGTGCCGAAGTACATCAAGTATTTGCTGCTACTCAGTGCCTGATTGATATGCCTCAACTCTACTGCCTTTTCCTCTGACCCTTGTTGCCCTTAGTGATTGAAAATGTCTATGTCAGCCTCCAATATACCCAAATGCCCCAGCCTCTGCAGCTGTCTGTGCTGAAGAATTCCTCAAATTCACTACCCTTTGAAAAAAAAACTTCTTCCTCATCCCTGCCTTAAATGGTTAACCCTCACCCACATACTCACTTTGAGATTATGCCCTCGGAAATTCAACATGAAAAACGAGATATAGCAAGACTGCAGTGCAATGACACATCCGTTAGAGGGAAGAGAGGGAAATAAAGAGGAAGGGAGCTTTGGGGCTTGACTCATTGCTTGAAGCACGCTAACTGTTAGCTGAGTGTGGAACGATTTTGATGTGTTGTGGAAATGTTTATGGGGTATTTTATCCGCAGATGGGGGAAGACCCAGGAACAAGGATACATATGTCAAAAGCAAAATGAAAAAAAAACTAATGATTGGGATCATTAGAGAAGCAACGGGCATTCTTTAGTGTGACTTAATTGTTACTTTGTGAACAAAGCCAGAAAGATGAAATCTGCAATGGCTTATTGTTATTGATGTAGCTATAAAGTTCTGAAATGAATGTTTAAGGCTTGCAGTGTCTGTGAAATAACGTACTAAAAACTTACACATATTTCACATCAATTAAACAGATCTAAGGCTAATTGCTACACTGCATTATTTTGGTGTGGAGATCTTTGAGTGTTTCTGGAGCTTCATGCAACCAGGCAACTGGAAAATATTTTCTCACTTTCCTGACTTGCAGTTGATTGACAGGCTTTGGGGAGTCAGGAAGTGCTTTATCAAGACAGAATTCCCAGCTTCTGACCTATTGCTGCAACCTTGATATGGCTGCTCCAGTTTGATTTCTGATTAATAGGGGACCCCATGATATTGATGGTAGGCATTCAGCAACATTAAAGCCATTGAATGTCCAGAAGAGATGGTTAGGTTCTCTATTACTTTTATTGGAGATAGTCAAAACGTGACATTTATGTAACCCCAATTTACTTGCAACTCATCAACCCAATCCTGAATGCTGTTCAGGTCATGTTGCATGCAGACATGAAATGCTTCAGTACCTGAGGAGTTGCAAATGGCACTAAATACTGTGCAATCATTAGCAAACATCCAACTTCTGACCTTGTATTGGAGAGTAGGCTATTGATGAAGCAGCTGAAGATAGAAGGGCCTAGGATGTGACCATGAGGAACTCGTGCAATGATATCATGGGGCTGATGTCCCTGGCCTCTAATAAACACAGCCACCTTCCTTTTACTCAACATCTAACTTCAGCTTGGGAGAGTTCTATCCTCTTGATTCCCATTGACTTCAATGGTGCGAGGGTTCTCTAATGTTACTCAGTGAAATGTTGTCTCAATGTCAAGGGCAGTCACCTTCTCACCTCACTTCGGGAACTAAATACTTTTGTGTCTGAGCTGGACCAAGGCTACAATGAGTTCAGGAACTGAGTGGTGCTGGTGGAACTGAGTGTCAGTGAGCAGATTATTATTTGTTTAAATGTCTTTTGTTAGACTGTCATTGCCACCTTCTATCATTTAACTGATGATTGAGAATAAACTAATTGCAAAAGATGGCTTTTTAACAGATTTCTTTATTTTTCTACTTCTGTAACTAAGATTTTGTACCTAGGTACTTTGTGGAGCTGTGTGGCCATATTGTACACTTTTCACTGTACTCTTGTCCCTTGTACTTGAGTATATGTAACAATAAACCCTAAATATAAAAACCTACATTTAATTGTATGTAGTAATTAGCCAGGTTGAATTATTCCTATTTTTAGTGTACAGGGCATATCTGCGCAATGTATCGCGGCATCTGGTAGATTCTTATGTATTACTCTAGACGTACATTAGGTTAGTGCCCAGTATTTGACAGAAGCGAGGTTCTTAAACTGCAGTAGTCATGTCTCCACTCTTGGGCAGAAAGCCCATGCTCAAGACAATGTTCATGCTCCAGAGGTGTGTCATACATGTTTGGGGTAAATGCTTGTGTTGAAATTGATCTGCAGGCTGAGTCTGAAGTATAGGTCTTCAGTATTACAACTGGAATGTTGCCAGGTCCCATTGTTTTTAATGTCACATGGAGTAAATCAAATTGTCTGAAGATTGAAATTCGTAATGGCTGAAACTTCAAGAGGAGGGCTAGATGGATCATCCACTCAGCACTTCTGGCCGAAGATGTTTGCAAATCTTTTATCCTCATATTGTGCATTCTTGGTTGTGTTGTCCTCTGTCTGACTTCAGGAGATGACGGATTGTACCCGGGGCATATGTCGGTATCTGGTATTGAATGCCAATGTTCTGGTTGCAGTCACAATCCTTTCTGACACTGATAAACATGATTAGAGCCAGACTGAGTTCAACCAAAGTTTATTTCCATCTGTTGGGCTCTCTTGACAGCTGTCTGATCATTTTGTTTATCCTTCCAGTCTCTGGTGGTCTCCAGGCACTCCTGTCAGCAGTGAGGACTCCCCACACTTTGACTCTGATCCTAAGCAACTTGAAGTCTTGCTTGCAGACACCCTTTTATGTTGCTGATGTGGGAGATCATTTGACCTTGTGTCATATGGAATGTCTCTGAGATACAGCCAACATTCATTTGACCCATGTGATCAAGTAAAGTAGACTTGCTGCTGACCCAAGAAGGCAAATGTTCTGGATGTCCCCGTATATGGGTTTACTTCCATATTTGACACAGTTTTATTGGAAATACTCTATGCTCATCTGAGGAGGGGAAACTAAAGATGTTCAGTTGCTTTTCTTGACTTCAATAGCTTCCAGATGCTGCAGTTCTGGAAAGGAGGGTAAAGGGAACAGATCCACTAATATCATTTATTGTATCCGTTGCTCCCAATGTGGTCTCCTCTACATTGGGGAGACTGGGCGCCTCCTAGCAGAGCATTTTAGGGAACATCTCCGAGATACCCGCACCAATCAACCATACCGCCCCGTGGCCCAACATTTCAACTCCCCCTCCCACTCTGCCGAGGACATGGAGGTCCTGGGCCTCCTTCACTGCCGCTCCCTCACCACCTGACGCCTGGAGGAAGAACGCTTCATCTTCCGCCTCGGAACACTTCAACCCAAGGGCATCTATGTGGACTTCAACAGCTTCATCATTTCCTCTTCCCCCACCTCATTCTAGTTTCAAACCTCCAGTTCAGCACTCTCCCCATGACTTGTCCGGAATTGTCCGACCTGCCTATCTTCTTTTCCACCTATCCACTCCACCCTCTCCTTCCTGACCTATCACCTTCATCTCCTCCCCCACTCACCCATTGTACTCTATGCTACTCTCTCCCCACCCCACCCTCCTCTAGCTTATCTCTCCACGCTTCCAACTCACTGCCTTTATTCCTGATGAAGGGCTTTTGCCCGAAACGTCGATTTCGCTGCTCATTGGATGGTGCCTGAACTGCTGTGCTCTTCCAGCACCACTGATCCAGAATCTGGTTTCCAGCATCTGCAGTCATTGTTTTTACCTAAAGGGAACAGAAGCCTGGTACATACAGAAGATTATGTTTTTGCTTATTTCCATTCATCTACATTTGACTTCTCAACTTTTGACACGGCAGCTAGGGCATTGTGGTACTGATTTTCACAATAAGGGACAGGTCCCTGGTCATTGTTGATGCAAGGTACATGAAGATGTCAACAACCCCCAGAGTTAAACTGTCAATGTTGATGGAAGGTGGACACTGTGACAAAGCGATGACCAATATCGGCAGGACATGTCCATCACCTCCAGGGTATATACCATGCTAGCATGGCAACAGAGTAGGCAACATAAGGCTGAATAGGAAGCCAAAATCAAAGGGAGCTGGTGAAGTACTTGTAAAGGGGCCTCCAAAAACGAGGTGAGAAAAGAGACTGTGATTTACTGGGGCTGACATTACTAAAGTTTGTTGCCCACTGTCCCACACTGGAACAGAGGAAGTAAGTCAAATTAAACAAGTGCCTCACAGCCTGACAGCCAAGATCCTCAGTGTGAATACAGGCTTTCTTGTCCACAACGTCTGTGCAGTTATTGCTCCCAGCCATTTTGCCACAGACCAATGCATCGACAGCAGGTAAATTGGTAAATATGAGGTTAAGCTGCACTTAGCACCATATTTCAAGTCCAATAAGTCTTAAAGGAATCAACCAGCTTTGTCAGTAGTGATGCTATGGAACTACTCATGATGATGCATCTTGAAATCCCCTGCTCAAAGTACACTCTGTACCATTCCTCCCCACTGAGCCTCTTTCAAGTAGTGTTCAGCATGGAGAAGGACTGATTTATTAGTTAATAGGAAATGAAATGTGGTAATAAAATGGAGATTTCCTAGACCATATTTAACCTAATATCATGAGACAGCTTTGGGTCTGGATTCTTTGTTGAGGATGACTAAGATCACTACAACCTAGAAATCACTATAGACCACAACTAGTTGTTCAGAATGTAATCAAGGATGGTGCTGGTGGTGTCTGAGACATAATCACATTCAAAGAGTTGTACCTTACAGTTGCTTGCCTCGTCTTTGGAATAATTTGTCTAATTTTAACACAAGTCCAGATATTATTTAGCAGAATTTTTCAGGGTCAGCAGAGCTGGGTGTGCTTCTCACATTGCTTGTGTCTTGGTTGATGCCTGATAGTTCATCCTGCTTAATTCTTATTTAACTTTTCTACAGGGTTTGATGCTACTATTCAAAACCTATCCATGCCTGGGGATCTCCCCACCTCCGTTATGCCTTGTTTCATGTTCAGTTCACTTGATTTGCTCCAAATATGAGTTTCTCAACTTTCCCTATCATAGGGATGACCCAAGTTATTGAAACTAAAACTGCCGCAGTGGTACTTTTTAGACTGTGATTCAGACTCCAACGTTAAATAATATGTTGATACCTCTTGCTGGTTCTTCTCTTGGTTTGAATGGAACCTTCCTTTTACCACTTGCAACTGTTGGGATTTGCTGAATTTCCCTTTCCCCGCTGAGAATTTGTCACCACAATACCCCATTTTATAGTCTTTGTTAGCCTTGAACCTTAGCAAAAGTAGAAAGCCCTCTTGTAGTCTAAAGGTATATAAAATTGAATATGTTGTCTCAAACATGTACCCTCTCAGAGTAGAACTCTTCACATGAGCAGAGGAGCAGTGAATTTCATCGACAGAGTCTACAAGCAGATTTGACCTTGTAGAGTTATAGAGTCATAGCTGTACAGCACAGAAACAGATCCTATAGTCTAATTCATTCATGCTGACCAGATACCCAAACCTAATCTAGTCCCATTTACCAGCACTTGACCCATATCCCGCTAAACCTTTCCTATTCATATACAGATTCAGATGCCTTTTAAAAGCTCCAACTGTATTAGCCTCCATCACTTCCTCTGGCAGTTCATTCCACACACGCGCTATCCTCTGCATGAAAAAGTTGCCGCTTAGGTCCCTTTTAAATCTTTCCCCTTTCACCCTAAACCTGTGCCCTCTAGTTCTGGACTCCTCCACCCCAGGGAAAAGATCTTGTCTATTTATACCATCCATGTGTCATCAGCCAATTTGTAAATGGCATAAATCTAGTATTTTGTGACGCAGTCATGGGTATACGTTGAGTACAGTAGGGGGCAAAATCATGTCCCTCATGATTTTATAAACCTCTATAAGGTCACCCCTCAGCCTCCGACAGTCCAAGGAAAACAGCTCCAGCTTATTCAGCCTCTCCCAATAACTCAAATCCTCCAACCCTGGAAACATCCTTGTTTGAACTCTTTCAAGTTTCACAACGTCCTTCTGATAGGAAAGAGACCAGAATTGCATGCAATATTCCAACAGTGGCCTAACCAACGTCCAGTACAGCCACAACATGACCTCCCAACTCCTGTACTCTGACCATACCAAATGCCTTCTTCACTATCCTATCTACCTGCGTCTCCACTCCAAGGTCTCTCTGTTCAGCAACACTCCCTAGGACCTTACCAGAAGTGTATAAGTCCTGCTCTGATTTGCTTTTCCAAAATGCAGCACCTCACATTTATCTACATTAAACTCCATCTGCCACTCCTCAGGATTAGCAATTAAACATTATTTCATTTAGATTATTTTCTACCAGTGAGGAGCCTTTGTTGTTAAGTGGTAGTTTCCCTACTTCTGAGCAAGGAGGACCAACTTCAAGTCCTACTTGCTCCAACCATGTGTCATAACATTTCTAACAGGCTTATTAGAAAATATTTATTGTTTACTAAATCCTCTTCCTCATTTTCTGTTCTGTTTTATTATTCCCATCTTTTGCTTTTATGATGCTTTTTCTATAATGTGTCCCATTATTATCAGCTTTTTAAAATTCCCCTTTTACAAACAATGATAAATCAAAACTCAGCAACAAGAAAAAGAGATCCACTTAACTTTCAATTATTTTGTCACATTTTGTAAGTTGCCCCCTACTGTACTCACTGTATACCCATGATTGTGTCACCAAATACCAGACTAATGCCATTTACAAGTTGGCTGATGACGCTACCATAGTCGGTCGAATCTCAGATGGCAACGAAACAGACTGCAGATGGGAGGTGGAAGAGCTGGAAAAATAATGCACTGAGAACAACCTAGCTCTCAGTGTTGGCAAAACCAAGGAACTCATTATTGACTTGCGACAGGATGTTACTCATGCCCCCCTACACATCAACAACACAGAGGTGGAATGAGTGGACAGTGTCAAGCTCCTGGGAGTGGTCATACACAACAAGCTTTCTTGGACTCTTCATGTGGACACACTGGTTACAAAGGTCCAACAATGTCTCTTCTTCCTCAGGCAGCTGAAGTAATTTGGCATGATGTCAGATAACCTTGCCAACCTTTATAGGTGTGTCATCGAGAACGTTGTCTGGATGTATCATTACCTGGTAAGGCAACTGTACTGTTCAAGATCGGTTACAGAGAGTGGTGAACTTAGCCTGGACAATCAACCTCTCATCTGTAGAATCCATCTACCTGGTCCACTGTCAAGGAAAGCCCTCAAGCATTCTAAAAGATCCATCCTACCCTGGCAATATTTTTCTACAATCTCTCCCATTGGGGAGAAGGTACAGAAGCCTGAACACACACACACCAACCGGTTTCAAAATAGTTTCTAAGAAGCTAGGTTTCAAGAAGCCTAAGGCAACTGCTACCCTTATTGAAGTGATTCTGAATGTTTCGACAGTACCTTGAGATGGATAACTATAATCAGCATTGAAATAAATTGTGTTGTCTGAATGAATGGGGTTGTGGGGAAATCAGGAGCCATTTTGTTGCTGAATATTTTGCCATTCCCCCATAGCATTCCTGTTTTATCGAACAGTAATTTAGACTTCAAATTAAAGATGGATAAAAGCAAAATTCTGCCAAAATCTTTGTTGATTTTGCAATATTTTCAATAGTTTCAATAGTTTTGTAGCTTTTTGGTAAGAACAGTGGCAATCTGTCCTTTCATTTCAAAGACTGTGCCTTCTGACCCTTGTCGTTAAATAGTAGTTGCTTGAGTTTGAACTCTGCTAAGTCATTTCAAATGGTCTGCTAAAGCATAATTATAGCTTCAGTATCGAGTTTGAATTAATTTTTATAGATGTTTGTCAGTGATGAGAAATTCTTCTCAAGATTCTTAATTTCCCCCAGAAAGTCATCTGCCTGACGTGCCTTGATTGTTACATCATAAATTCTAACATCATCAACAACTTGAACTTGTCTTTTTGTTTAAAGAACTTACAGACTTGTTATATTCCTTAACGTACCTGTTTTTTTCAAAAAGATAACATATTGCACCCACTGCTACATAGCTTTCCGATGGTGTGTTCTTCTCTGAACACAACATAAACATGATAAAAATACAGTTTCCCTCTCTTTTGGAGGTTTTTCTGGCTTCTTCTTTGGTTTTCTGAAGGATGGAGCAGCCACCTTTGAGCCTATTGCCTAGAAAACCCCAATCAAAACCTTGCTATTTCCCAAAATATACGCTAGGTTTGCTTTCTCCAGACAGCTTCCTTTAAATTGTTCATGGTTTGCTAAATAGCAAATTTCAGCTTTTGTCCTGAAAGGGTCTAATAGAACAGTATTGATTACTCAATTAACTAGTCAGTAACTAAATTATCTCTCAAAGCTCCAATGCCACAATTAGTAGCTGATCTGTAAAGCTTGTTTATAAATGTGTTGGCAAATTCACTCAGTTTCTGTCCCCTCTGTTCAAACCTTGTTCTGTTCTTTGGACTGGAATAAGTGTCAAATGCTGTCAACACCTCCTCAAATTATATAGTAGATTCATCAGCTCCATGCTTGAGTAGAACAGTTGTCAGTCAAAATTGTGCTCTTACATATGAAAGCACACTGACTGGTGCTTCAAACACTTACCTGCAATCCAGAGCCTGTTTTGTATCTCTCAAACCTGGCATTTCTAGAGCTCGCATCTCTGTCCTTGCTGCTGATCCTCGATATTCCTGAGCTATAGGGGTAATGATTGATTGTTCCATGGATGTCAACATCTTGTACTTGCCACATCATTCTGCTTCCTTTTTCTTCTGAAGATTACATGGTCTCGAAGCCTTCCTTTCTTCTGAAGTCTCTGCTGCCTCTGCCCACAGTTCTCTTTGAAGTGTGTTTGGTTTTGTTCTTTTTCTGGATAATTATAAATTGTCATTGATTAGGTTTTTGATCTGAGGCATCAGTTGTTTCTAACTGTTGCCTTTGGTGCTACCACCATCCTTTGGGATGGACTTGACCGTGGAATAGTGATCTGTGTTATGATACTATCTGCTTTTACTCTGAGACCAGCATTGTCTCACTCCCTTTGGTGTTGAACATGTTGGCTGTCCTTATCTGCTCCATTCTGCCAGTAATATGGATATTGGCATGGTAAAATAATCCCAACTCCTTATTCACACTATCCACATCAGTCCAGTCTAGGATGGAGCGTGCTTTTTCCAACAGTCTTCATCTTTGAGTCTTCCCTCTGAGTTCTATCCATGTCATGACTATATGTTAGTTGATTGCAAGTAAATGCCTAACCTGAACAGCTTAAAAGGCATTGAATATTACAGTTAAATAATGGACTAATGATGTTCAGTTGCGTTTATGGACGGGTTTCTTTTGTTTCAGCTAATGCTTTCAGGTGATGCTTTCACTCTAAACTACATGTTTGAAGAATGAACATATTTTCGACAGCACTCGATTGTCTCATGAGAAATATGGTTCCTTTATTGAGAAACGCTATTAATCTGTTCCTGATGCATGTAACATCGATAGCTTGAAGATGGAAGACTTCATTTCATAGAATCTAGTACAGAAGTGATTGAAAACAGTTAAACTCTGCTATTATGGAATAGGAGCCTCAACCCATGAGCTCTTGACTATGCCTAAGATTTGATGATTGTTTGCCTAATTATGGTAGTTCCACCTTTTATAGCAGATCAGCAAGCTGCTTACAGACCTAGGATTATATTGATAGATCGGTAGAATGGAAGACATGCTGAATTAAGATTCCTTCAGAGTGGAACTCATTAATATACATAATTGATATTATTCAATGACAGATACCGCAAGCTACTGAGAAAAGTCGATTCCAGAAAATACATTCAATACTCCGAAAAAGCCCCCAGGAATATTTATAGTGTTAAAGGAAGCAGCAAAATTGGAAACAATTACTAAAGAAAACCTACAAGTGCAGGATGTGATGTTACAGAACAAAAAAAATCCCTAATTATAAAACTTTCATTTTCCGCAATATGATGACAGCAAAAAAAGGCAAGAAATAAGTATTAGAGTTTCATGAAAATGCTATATTTAAAATTCATGTATTCAAAATTTTTTTCTGTTGACTGCAATAACTGTGAGATGATTTAACACGTTAAAACTGCTGGCTGAAATGGAGTAGGTGGATATCACACTTACTGCAAAATCATAAGCTCACAATATATAACCTTTACTGACATGAGCCATTCATATATCTTAAATGTCAAATTGGGCTGCTAACCTTTAAATCATAGAAATGACTATGCTAGGAATTTTGTTTCACGTCTTCCTAGATACATTCTGACTAACCGCAAGTCATGGTTCTTGCATTTTGGATTCGGTAATAGGTTTGGAAATAGGAAGACCACTCTGTGAGAAACCATAATAAAGTAACAAAGAACTACAGATACTGGAAATCAGAAACAAAACCGGCAATTGCTGGAAAATCTCAGCTAGTCTGGCAGCAGATGAAAGGGTCTGTGGACCTCCTCATGTTAATGCTGCTTTCTCGCTACAGATTATGCTGGACATGCTGAGATATTCCAGCAATTTCTGTTTTTACCATAAGTAAATAGTCAACAGTTTTTGTTCTCTATTCTCCCCACACCCCCTTTCCTTTCAGGTCTATTTTAACATGCTCGGACCAGGTGGTTTTACCGATCGCTGCCGGGGAAAATCTGATCAAAGAGGAAGTGATAAACCCGGACTGAAACTCCAATATATGTCTTTCTTTAATTTTATCCTTATTGCAAATCATGACAGCAACCTCCTCATGCTTAGAAATTACCATCAACATAAATGGTTTCAATTATTCAGCATTTTACCCAGTTCCAGCCTTTTTGAGCTACTGCAAGTTGAGCTCAGTTGAAGATGGAGGGAACAAAGTTTGTCAATGGACAACTTGAGTAGCTGGATAGATATTCTGATGACATGGGACAAGATTTCATCAGATGTTAGCAAACTAAAGTGCACAGTAAAACAAGGCACCAATGGTGTATCTTTTTATCAAGATGTTTGAAAGCATTTGATGCCCTAGAGGTTTATATTCTTCTGTTAGCCATCCATTATTGTCAGTCTTTCTCCATATTCCACTTAACTTAGATTTGCCCAAGATAACAAAGATCTTGGAAAAGTAGCTGTCTGAGAATTTTGACTTTGCAGAAAACGTATGCTATAAATAGTTTCTGAAGAAATCACCATTCTTTCACAAACATTTCTGAGCATCAGTACAAATTGCGCTGAGCTCCAAACCAGCAGCAGAAAAGGCAAGAAGCAACTACTGCAGAATGCTCACAAAATAACTAAGGAGGAATGGAAGCTTACAAACAAAACATGAAGGTAACAGAGAGTGTCTTCAATAAGTATATGGTCATGTTCGTTTCACCCCAATTCCATTAAGTATCAGGTGTGCTTCTCAAGACTAGGTGCACTCAATTAGGCTACACATTCTTGATGTGCCAAAATGAATACTTTCTGAAAAAAAATTGGAAACCTAAGTTCAGGACAAAACTGACACAAAATGTATATGTAGATTAAGTAAGGAAAGCCAGCACAGCTTTGTAAGAGAAAAACTATCTTTAAATGAAACTGATTGAGATTTTAATGAAATAATGGAGTTTTGGGGTTCCCTAATATGTTCTCTGTTTGAATTTCCACAAGGCATTCAATTAAGTGTCACATAATAGACTTGCCAGCAAAACTGGACCCCATTGAATAAAAGTGATATTTGAAAACCATGGCTGCAAGGTTGATTGAGTAACAGGAGACAGAGTAATGATTATTTTAGATGATTCTTTTATTGGTCTGGAATCAACTTTCCAAAGGGAGAAGTACTAGGGCCATTGTTTTCCTTGACATATATTAATGGCTTAGACTTAAGTATACAGGGCTCAATTTAAAAAAGGAATTATACTGAACTTTAAATATGTTAACTAGAAGAAAGTTATAGATCACAAGATGACATAGAAACAGACAGACAAAGGGCAGACATATGGGAGATTAAATTTATTGCAGTGAAGTGTGAAGTAATACCTTTTGGGAGGGAGAATGAGAAAAGGAACAATACAAAAAAATCTAAGCAGGCACAGGGCAGAGGCATCTCGGGGTATATGTGCGCAAAATTTTAACTTTGAAGCAGTTTGAAAAAGTGGCTGAAAAGGCACAGAGGACCCTGAGCTTTATAAATAGAGGGAGTTTCCATATATAAGGAAGTTTTGATGAACCTTTATAAAACAACAGGCCTCAGCTGGAAGGCTATGTCAAATGCTGAGCAGGACACTTTATGAAGGATATAAGGCTCTAGAGACAGGGCAGGAAAGAAATACAAGACTCATAGCAAGGATGAGGGACTTCAGTTACATGAAGAGTTGGAGAGACTGGGATTGTTTTCTATGTAGGAATACATGGTTTCATGGGGCTGCTCAAAATAAGTGTTTAGCCAGAACAAATAGAGAGGATTTGTTCCCACAGCATTGAAAATTAGAACACATATTTAAAGTGATTTATAAATTAATTAAAATTGAGGAAAACCTTTCAGTCAGTGGTCAAAAATGCTGTCTTTCTGTTAGTATTAATTTCAAATGTCTAATCCCAATGTATTACGACCAATTATTTTAGAATGTAAAAAATACTTGAATCAAGATCTCCTTTGATCTGACATTATTTTAGAGTAAATAACTCTCAAACGAGTAATGTCAGTGAGCATGTTTCCCAAGACTGTCCTCTAAAGATAGTTTGCAAAACTGCTAATAAGTGTTAAACCCCATTTAGGTTTGAAACTATCCAATATCTAATTATAACAAAGCCAATCAAGTAGTGACTAGCGGTTGAAGACATTTGATTACATGTCATAACAACCTATCTTTACCATGGAGGGCAGCTGTTTGGAGGGTTTGGCTTACAACACAGTCGATAAGTTTTACAGAGTGGTAACAAAAAAATCCCAAATATAGATCTGTTCTGATGGATAAAGGAAAGTTAGACTAACTAGGCATGAGGAGGTGGACACCTGATCTAGTCTAACCCATTTATTAAATAGAATTAGAGTAAGAAGAGTTAGGTTTATTGCCACATGTACTCACATGTCCATTGAAAAGTTGCCACTTACGGCATTATCTTAGGTACTAAGGTGCATAGATACAAATTCTTAAGAACACATTTTTAGGGGAAAATGTTAGAAAAATAAAGAACTAAAATGTCTAGCGATAAATCAGAAAAATAGAGAAATAAGTGATTACAGAATCAACAATTGACCTCAGGACTTGTGACAGTTTCAATAACAAGATCAAGCTTTGTGATAACACAGTTAACAATGCAGTACAAGGAGAAATCTATCTGCTCTATCCATGGATGACCTTTCTGGAAAATCGTCAAAGAGAATTTTTTTACAAAATTATATGCTAATAGTGTATTATGGTAAATACGATTTTGCCAGGAGGTAAATTACCAATTTACCAATTGCTGATCACGTTCACTACTCACTCTGGTTAATACCATTTGAATTGATTTCCATTTGATATCTCATCAGTGCCAGAAAAATTTCAATGCATGGTGTTCAGCATCTTCCAAGGCAGATTAGAGGAATTTACCACATGGACGATGTACTAATCGGTGGTGCTACACAAGAAGAAGGGTGGTCAGTGAGTCTGTGAAGTTTTAAGACATTGCAGAAAGCAGGGTTTATTTTGAATGAGAGAAGTGAAATTGACAAGATCACTAAAACATTTTTGTGGCACATAATTCATCAATAATTATGCTGAATTCAGCAATTGTCCCCCAAAGTCCAAAATATATTGAGAATTCTAACCACCAAACAAAAGTTGGGGAATACAAGGGTTCCTTGAGATTGCTAAAATGTATCAACATTTAATGAGCCAATATAAGATCTGTTAAAGCAGGACCAGTACTGTCCTGGAGTGCCGTTCAAGAGAAGATTAATAAATGCTCATTTTCTTAGATAAGCGAGTACTCTACAATATAACACAACCAAAACAGCACACACATCTTCTACATGACTTGAAGCATTTTCTTCCAAGTCCAAAATAATGGCCAGAAAACTCATTTGGTTCTCATCAGGATCAGAGATACAATTGCGCTATGCAGCCATTGAGAAGGAAGCTTGAACCAGTTTGTTGAAAACACCCTAATTGTGTTACAAGTTAGATCAACACTGATTAAAACCTTTGATCATACCTTTAAATTCTGTAGAAATTAACAAGATTTTGAGATTGAACAATCATTTCAATTGAGACTGATGTGATATGACTTGATAACTCAGTATGTACCAGAAAAGATGCAAACAGTTGTAACTGTTCTGTCAAGAGGTACAAATGGTGAAGCTTTACAGCAACATGTAACACTCATTTCTGTGGCAGAGACATATTTTTACACCTTAGCAAATACAGAGAAACAATCAGTTGAGGTCCAAGGAATGCAGCGAAAGAATAGAATTGCAAGCAAGTCAAAGCATCCTAACAGGAAGGCTGAGAAGGAATACTGGACTCAAAACATTTTCTCTGTTTTCTTTCCATAGCTGCTGCCAGAGATGCTGAGTTTCTCCAGCAATCTCTGTTTTTGTTTGTGCTAGGAAGACTGACCTGAAGAAGTTCCAAACAACAGACTCATCAGACAATATTATGAGTAATGCGAACGCTTGATGAGAGTAGATGAGTCAATAGTTTTTAATAAGATCTTGAAATCTCAGATTCTCCTGAGACTTCATGAAGGTGACCTAGACAATCAGAACGTAAAGAATAAAAACACAACGATCTGTATGATTACCTGGAATCTCAATTGCCATAAAAAACATTTTTCTTGCAACATGCCAAACTTAGGCAATTAGAAATCCAGTACCAACAGAATCTTTGTGGCTTCAACCTTTTCTCAAGTCCTTGGGAAAAGCTTGGCCCTAATGGATTTGACAACACAGAGAAATATTAGCTCATGGATTATTATTCTTGTTAGGTGGGGATTAGCAGACTTCATTCCACAACAGCAGGTACAATGATAAAAGAAAGTTCAGAATGTGAAACATTATGTGCGAGGAAGATAAACTATTGGTTGAGAATCTTTGCTACTACTTTGAAAGGTAAGGAGGGGGACCATACAAGGACAACTCCACGGAACTGGATAACAGAGCAGAAATGTTGGGGAGGATTGTATTGTTAAATTTTCTGGACAAAAGTGGATCTATCTGGTTCACATTCAGTGTTCTTCCAGTAATGCAGAACTATAAACTGTGCCTGTATTCTGCAATTATGCCCAATGTATATTTTTCATTCTTTCTGCTGGATCCCTGTATTTATAAGATTCTCAATGGCATTGATCTTTTTTGCCAATCTAAGATTACACATTCAGAATGGTTGAACTTGATCCTTTGTTCATTTCACATTCATCGATTTAATTTTAACAGTTCAGTTATACTGAGGTAATCAACAGCTTCACTTGGGCTGTAAATTGATATGTCAGCTTTCAAACATCCCATTAACTATCATGTTGATTTATTACCTTGCAACATTGGGATTTTACTCCTTGTGTGTCACGTCTAATTGTACAGAATCTGGGCTAATAATTCACTGCTGACAACAATTCATTTATTCCACAGTGATAATTTGTTGCTTTCCATTTATCAAGTAGTATCTACAAATACACAAACCTGATTTGACACTTGAGTCACATTATAAAGAGGGCCACCTAACTTTATTGTCGTAGGAACATTAATTAAGTCAGAGCTTTTGACGCATAATTGTCCAAAAGGAGATCAACTAGTGAGACATTTTAACCGAAGTTGTTGTTCCTCTTCCATGTTCCAAGTAGGATTTTGACTTATTATCCTGTTTTCAAGTAATATAATGTATCTTGCTTGACATTTTACTTTGGAGTTAAATTTCACATAAATTGAGCAAGGTTAGTTGTCAACCAGACTGTAAAAAGGGCTTCGAGTAAAAAATGAGGTCTGCAGATGCTGGAGATCACAGCTGCAAATGTGTTGCTGGTCAAAGCACAGCAGGCCAGGCAGCATCTCAGGAATAGAGAATTTGACGTTTCGAGCATAAGCCCTTCATCAGGAACAAGAGAGAGAGAGCCAAGCAGGCTAAGATAAAAGGTAGGGAGGAGGGACTAGGGGGAGGGGCGATGGAGGTGGGATAGGTGGAAGGAGGTCAAGGTGAGGGTGATAGGCCGGAGTGGGGTGGGGGCGGAGAGGTCAGGAAGAGGATTGCAGGTTAGGAGGGCGGTGCTGAGTTGAGGGAACCGACTGAGACAAGGTGGGGGGAGGGGAAATGAGGAAACTGGAGAAATCTGAATTCATACCTTGTGGTTGGAGGGTTCCCATGCGGAAGATGAGGCGCTCCTCCTCCAGCCGTCGTGTTGTTGTGTTCTGCCGGTGGAGGAGTCCAAGGACCTGCATGTCCTCGGTGGAGTGGGAGGGAGAGTTAAAGTGTTGAGCCACGGGGTGATTGGGTTGGTTGGTTCGGGCGGCCCGGAGGTGTTCTCTGAAGCGTTCCGCAAGTAAGCGGCCTGTCTCACCAATATAGAGGAGGCCACATCGGGTGCAGCGGATGCAATAGATGATGTGTGTGGAGGTACAGGTGAACTTGTGGCGGATATGGAAGGATCCCTTGGGGCCTTGGAGGGAAGTGAGTGTGGATGTGTGGGCGCAAGTTTTACATTTCCTGCGGTTGCAGGGGAAGGTGCCGGGGGTGGAGGTTGGGTTGGTGGGGGGTGTGGATCTGACGAGGGAGTCACGAAGGGAGTGGTCCTTGCGGAACGCTGATAGGGGAGGGGAGGGAAATATATCCTTGGTGGTGGGGTCCGTTTGGAGGTGGCGGAAATGGCGGCGGATGATGCGTTGTATGCGGAGGTTGGTGGGGTGGTAGGTGAGAACCAGTGGGGTTCTGTCTTGGTGGCGGTTGGAGGAGCGGGGCTCAAGGGCAGAGGAGCGGGAAGTGGAGGAGATGCGGTGGAGGGCATCGTCGATCACGTCTGGGGGGAATCTGCGGTCCTTGAAGAAGGAGGCCATCTGGGCTGTGCGGTGTTGGAATTGGTCCTCCTGGGAGCAGATGCGGCGGAGACGAAGGAATTGGGAATATGGGATGGCATTTTTACAGGGGGCAAGGTGGGAGGAGGTGTAGTCCAGGTAGCTGTGGGAGTCAGTCGGTTTATAATAGATGTCTGTGTTGAGTCGGTCGCCCGAGATAGAAATGGAAAGGTCTAGGAAGGGGAGGGAGGAGTCTGAGACAGTCCAGGTGAATTTCAGGTCGGGATGGAAGGTGTTAGTAAAGTTGATGAACTGTTCAACCTCCTCGTGGGAGCACGAGGCAGCGCCGATACAGTCATCGATGTAGCGGAGGAAAAGGTGGGGGGTGGTGCCAGTGTAGTTGCGGAAGATGGACTGTTCCACATTTCCTACGAAGAGGCAGGCATAGCTGGGGCCCATGCGGGTGCCCATGGCAACTCCTTTAGTTTGGAGGAAGTGGGAGGATTGAAAAGAGAAGTTATTCAGGGTGAGGACCAGTTCAGTCAGTCGAAGGAGGGTGTCAGTGGAAGGGTACTGGTTGGTGCGGCGGGAAAGGAAGAAGCGGAGGGCTTTGAGTCCTTCGTGATGGGGGATGGAGGTGTACAGGGACTGGATGTCCATAGTGAAAATAAGGCGTTGGGGACCGGGGAAGTGAAAATCCTGGAGGAGGTGGAGGGCGTGGGTGGTGTCTTCATACCTTGTGGTTGGAGGGTTCCCAGGCGGAAGATGAGGCGCTCCTCCTCCAGCCGTCGTGTTGTTGTGTTCTGCCGGTGGAGTTTCCTGATTGTTAATAAGATATCCTTTCTTGTATGTTCACAAGTCACTTTCTCAACTGTAAAAAGGGCTTACTTAGTTTAACATAGTGTCACTGGACAGGAGGAAGAGGTGCATTGACTTTTTTCCCCCTGTTCTCCTCTTCTGTCCATTATAGAGGCGATTTTATCTCTTTTCTCTTTTGTGAATAAATGATGCTGTGCTTCCCCAAATGCTGTCCTTGAAATCTAATTCAAAGAATGATCCACTGCAAGCTCCTCAGGATTAAAACGCCTTTGTTAATGTATTCAAATCTGAGGGAAGTGTTCAAAACACACGTTCACACACATACACATTCAAGGGAGAAAGGAAATAAAATAAGTTCCAAATTACTTAAGAAAAAGATGTCATAAATCAGTGTCCAGTGAGTAAATGCCATTTGAAGGCCATTTCCATTGGCTATGCACAGAAGCCCCTTTCACAGGAGCTCAGGTGCAGCCACAGAAACTAGGAGCAGGAGTAGAGCCTGTTTCACATTCAAGATGTTCATGGTTAATTCTTTATCTCAATACTATATTTCTGCTTTCCCCCCCTTGCGATTTTCTGTTCAGGGTATAGCTGTTGTAAAGTCAAAAATTGGCTTCTTTCACAGGCAAGATACAGGAATAGTTATAGAAATCATACGTTTGAAAGAGACTGTTTACAGAGGCTGGAGTTGTTATGAGGTATTCTCTTGTGGTACTCCAAACAAACTGACTAATGAAGTTAAAACTGTGAAATTATAGCTGTTCAAAATATGTGGGTTCCAACAATAATTGGATTTTAGATAGAGGCACTCAACTAACACTGAGAATAGGATGCGCCCCTCATCAAAAAAATGATTGTGTTCTAAGCATATAGAGTCTTTATCATCAAGTCAAGCATAATGGATTTCAATGGCCTTTTTCCAAATCTAAGCCAGCTATGGGGTGATATTGACTGGTATCCTTATGTGCTGAGTTCACTGGAATGTTCATACAAGGATAGAGGATGTGACATTCCAGAGAGGTGTTGAGTTCATGTGTATCTTAGTAGTTGTTGGAAATTTCTAACAGCAACAAACATGTCCATTCTATATTCAATACCAACCACTTCAAATATAGCAAAAGTCCTTTTCTTAAAAAAAAATAATTTAAACATGATTATATTGCTTATTTAAAATGTGGTTTTATTCTGTCCTCTCAGCAGTATATTAGATTATCCATCCAGAACACCCTGATTTTCATCCTTTGCATCATTGAATCATTTTCTTGAATGAGATCAAATTTCTTGCTTCCGTTGTTCTGTGTGAGAGTTGGATCTGTGAAAAGGAATTTTAAATGGTGTACAGGTTATGGGATAAACATGTATAACAATCTCCATCTCAAAGGGCCTGGGCATACCATCATCTTCAGTTTATACATCCTGACTTCAACATATATAGTCGTTCCTTTGCTGTCAGCAAACTGGAACATTGGAACTCATCAATAGCCCTATGGTCACTTGGATTGTAGCAATTCATGAAGAAGATCCAACATTAGTTTTCAACGGCTAAGGATGGGCAGCAACTACTTAACTTGAAGGTGACATCCATATTCCCAAAATGGATGTGAAAGTTAAAAACCACAAGATCTATTGAAGCTTGGAATCACAGAGCTCTTTCAAATCCCCCAAATTTAAACTTTGCAAGGTTATTATTCAATTCTCTGATGAATACTGTAGTGTAAGAGTTTAGCACTGATTGTGTGATATATCACTGAGATACAGAAATTATCACCAGAAATGAGGAAATGTTGCATAATTTCTTATGAAGCCTTGAAGCAAGATGAAACCACAATAATGTACCATTCTAATAAAATGCAGTGTCTTCCTTAGCTCAGCACTCTGCAAGTATTCTTTAACAGCCCATCAAAGTCTAGAATATTTGGGGAGGAAATACCCAAGTGGTATTATTGCTAGACTATTAATTCAGAAACTCAGCTAATGCTCTGGGGAGTTAGGTTCAAATCCTGTTATTGCGAATCGTGGAACTTGAATTCAGTAAATAATCTGCTATTAATGACCATGAAATCATTATGATTGTCAGGAAAAGAAATCTGGTTCACTCATGTCTTTTAGGGAGGGAAATATTTACCTAGTTTAGCCTAAATGTGACTCCAGACCCAAAGCAATGTAGTTGACTCTAAATTCCCCTCTGGACAGTTAAGGTAATAAATACTGGCCCAGCCAGCAACACCCCCTTCAGTGAGTGAATAACAAAGGGTTTTAAAAGGCAGGTTGGATGTGCTGGTCAGATAAGAAGGTAGATGTAATCAATACCTGCCAGAAAAGGGATCAAAGCCCATGTTGTCAGCATCAATCAATCTAATCCAAACAGCTGTCTAACCAACTGAGCTAACTCGTTTCACAAATCCAAGTTGTTGTGACAACAAGCATGCTTTTATTTTGTTGTCTAAAGTTCTGATTTATGGTGGCAGAGGTTCCAGAGTTCTTCCCATTACATAGTTGACCAACCATAGCCAAACTTCATCTGTTCGAACTTACTGTGTGTTTTTGGTGTGTATGTTTGAAGGATTTACTCAAACTCTTTGACCACTTTATGAATACATCTTCCTGGGTTGGGACCTGAACCAAGACGTTTTAGCAGAGATGCAGTCATGCTTCCCACTGTAACAAAACCTCTCTTTGCAAGTTTAAAAAAAAAGATGTTTCAGAACTAATAGGCTTTCAAAATATGAAAGAAGCATGAGAAAACCTTGAATTTAACGCTGTTTGTAAAATTGCTTAGAATGTTATAGCACAGGACATTAGAACACAGACTAGTCTACTGTAGCTTCAGGCTAATCTTCCTCCAATTGTGCTATCAATTTGTAGCAATAGAAGGATATGAATGATTCCAGTGTGAAGTTAATTTATTGTGTATTCCGCAAATTCATTGCCTTGAGTTGAAATGTAACTAAAGCATAATTACAAAAATCCCATTTTTGTTACATGCTTTGCTCTTTTTTGACCAGACATTATCGTTAGCAGATTTTATAGATTTACAGAAATGTGTACTTAGCAAGCATTGCTTTCTGCATTAGCATTTATGCAAAGAAGTCACTTTGATGTGGGCTTATAAAAGTCACGATATTTAACAGCCATGGAAAAACATCATTATTGTTTTAGCACATTTGTACTGATAGCATGTTTTGCCTTTTTAAAATTTTTATTAATTCAGCAGAAATATTTTCTCATGGACTCACTCCACCCTAACTACAGAAGTTATGATGTACTGCACTTATATTTAAGGGGAAACAGAAAAAGAAAACACTTACTGAGGGCACATTATTTTGGATCAGCCCATCCCCCTCAAAATATTTGAAGAAGGCAGCCTAAAGCCTAACCTTTTCTTATTTTTAGGGCAAATGTGAAGCGTCATGTTCCAGATGCAATGCGATGATCAAACTACTCAACATTAAGCAAAACACAAGTTATTTAAACACTTTAGTTAAAAGCAACCAAATAAAGAGGAATTTAGAATAACTTAACTCTATTGGAAAACTTAACAGGATAATAGATACAGTAACTACACCTAATTAACTGTTCCAATATAGTAACATTCCATAAACATACTCCTTGGCAAAAATGAAAATTCAGACATAGATTCTTACACAGTTCTCTAACCCAGGAGGGAAAACAAAATGTCAAGAGAAAATTCAGAGAGAATAGCAGTCATTCACTGCAGCTTCCACCTCTGTTGAGATCCCAATAGTGTCTGCTCAAAGCTAAACCTAAAAATCCAGAAACCCTGATTTGTGAGAACTGGATATGCCCATTCAAGTTGTTGAAAAAAACTCAAGGTCTCCCAAACTGTTTACTCAAATGGTCCTAAGTAGCCAATGTGGCACCTCTGCCTTACAACTCTCTTAAAAAAAACCCAGGACAAAATAACTTCTTATAGTCACAGCATTGTTGCAACTTGGAAGGCATTGGTGATGCATAATTTTAAATAATATTGTTTCTTTTGTAAATATAGTTTCACTTGCACAGCTAAGATGTCTGGTCCAGTAATCTTTTCACTGTCAGGCCTGGTTAACTTTACTGTCTCCTCCAGTAACTTTTTCACTGTCAGACCTGTCACTCTTTAACTTTACCACACTACTCCAGTCTGCACAGCTTAAACAACAGTTTGGTCATTGGCATATTCAGGCCATCGCATCTGATTCACATAGCAGCAAAATTTTAATTTCTGTAACTTATATTTCTGTCAGGGATGTACTTTGATTTTACAGAGACCACTTTCTCATTTAAGTGCACCAAGCTTACTTACACTTTCCAATGCAAAGACTTTTACAAACTAACAGGCTGAGGAAGTCAGTGCTGATAATGTTTTATTGTCCCCAGTCTCCAAAGAAATATCCTAATACTGTTGATCACTCTGATTTTGGTCAGATGAGTTCAGCTCTTTTGGTGTCAATTACCTTACACAACCCCAGCTGGTATCATGGGTAATTTTTAGAATACTGAAGCCTGGCACGTCGATGTGCCAGATGTGTCGGGTCAGTAGTGCCTTTGCAAGCTTTTCCACATGTGAGAAACAAAGCTCACTCAATGCAATAATTTCAGTCCGAGACAAGATTTGAATCAGTAGTGCCCTTTATTTCACACTTGCAAGTTGGTGTGATGTCCACAAGGCAGGGACAAAACACACTGAATTCAACAAATACTCGATATTTATATAATTTGGTTCCTACATATTTTTTTCTTATTTCATTGTTTCCCCCCCTGTTTACATCCTCCACCTCCCTAAGACCGGTACCCTTAACTCCTGTTTATCTCTTGTCTTATCCGGCCTTGTCTGTGACAAAATACTTATTCTTGTTCTCAAGGCCATTTGACCTTATCCTGCTGTGGGCACATCCTTGTCTTACCATTATTTACTCCCTCCATCTGTGCTGCCCCTCTCAGCATCTTATCATTAAGACTCTTTTAATTGGGGTTTGTTCCTGTGTTTCTGTAAAAGTGGGAAACAGATGTTTATACCTACTGTTTATGCAGGTCTGTCTTCGCAGCATCTTACCACTAAGCCTGTCTTTTTTTAACCATTGTCTTACAGTCCCATTTCTTTCTTGCATACATTTTTAGCTAATGCAAAAAAACAATTATGCATTTCCTCCACATAGTTCCATTCTTGTTGACTCAGCTCCTGGCTGAAACAATTACACACTGATGTGAGTCCATTCACCTTGTATCAGAAATTATAATTGAGAATTGCAGAAGTAACATTAATTTACCTATATCCCACACACACTTTCACTCAAACGAATTTCACACAGGTTTAGTTATGGTGGAATATCATCATATCACCCCAAATCCTACAGTCTTAACAAATTCTTGCATATCCACTTTGCTGTCACCTCTTTAGCAACTTGCCATCTCGTATAGAGGATGTGTCAGCTTTTTGTATAATTCATTTCTGAAGTGTGTTTTCTTTAATAATAGCAATTATTCAAAAATTTTCACTATTATTAGACTCTTGGTTCCCTACAATTTCCAGAAATTTATCGAGTGCTAATTTATATCATTAGCTGTGACTGTGCTGCTCTATTCCCAGCTTCGAAAAGGCCAGTGAGCCCCAGGTGGACAGATGAAGCGCTTCAGGATACCCTCAAGGCCTAACTGGTGAAGTGCGGCATCCCCACAGACACCTGGGAATCACTGGCCCAAGTCTGTCCCAAGTGGAGGAGGGGCATTCGGGAAGGCATCTAGTATCTTGAGATTTGCCGTTCAGAAAAAGCAGCATAAGGAAAGTAGTGCCAGACGGAAACCCCATCATCCCTTCCCATGACCACCTTCTGTCCCAAGTGTAACAAAGCCTGCAGAATCCAGACTGTACAACCACCTATGGACTCACCCTGAGAGACCATGTGTTGATAGGTTCTAATTTTGTTGCAGTTCGAGGGGTGGGTGGGGTTTGAGGGTGGAGGTACGGGAAGAGAAGGAGATGCGCTGGAGGGCATTGTTGATCACATGGGAGGGGAAATTGCAGTCCTTGAATGTCCTGGAGTGGAATTGTTCCTCCTGGGAGTACATATGGTGGAAGTGGAGGAATTGGGAGTAAGAAATCATGTTTCTACAGAAGTGGGGATGGGAAGAGGTGTAGTCCAGGTAGCTGTGGGTGCCGGTGGGTTTGAAATAGATGTCCGTGTTAAGTCGGTCACCAGAGATGAAGACAGAGGGGTCCAGAAAGGGAAGGGAAGGGTCCGAGATGGTTCAGATGAACTTGAGGTCAGGATAGAAAGTGTTAGTGAGGTTAATGAACTGTTCCACCTCCTCATGGGAGCATGAGGTGGTGCCGATACAGTCATTGATGTAGCAGAGGAAAAGGTGGGAGATAGTGCCAGTAAAACTGCAGTAGATGGATTCTTCCACATATCCATCAAAGAGTGAGGCATAGCTAGGGCCCATATGGGTGCCCATGGCTACCCCAATGGTCTGTAGGAAGTGGGAAGATTCAAAGTAGGAGTTGTTGAAGGTGAGAATGGTGACTTATCCCGTGGAGAATTTATCCCCTCAAGGGAATGCATATCTCCTGACAATTATGATTTATTTGCATTTTCTAATGCACCAAAGGATTATATAATTTGATTTATCAAATCTAATACAGCCATTCATCCGTTATACCTCTTACTAGACTTAATTAAATCAGTCCCCAAATTAACATGGAATTCACTTGTTTATGATCACTCTTTTTCTAAGCGGCAATTTATTCTTAATTTCTAACTAACCCTGTCTGATGACAAAATATCAGATCTGAAATTGCCTACTCCCTAATTAGATCCCATGAGATGGGGCAGAAAAAGAGAGTTCAGCCCTTGTCTTTTTGCAGGAAAAATCAGGAAAAAGTAATCATTTGATATCTTACATTACTCTTTCCCTCACCACTTTATCACCTTCAATCAAGAGCCGATTAGCTTCATTGTTAACAGAATTCAATCTTCTGATACGAGTGGAAAGTGTAGCAGGTATTTTCTCATTCCTTTCAGGTGTTAAATATTTAATCCTTTGTCAACATTTCTGGGCACAATACTGAACTGACCATGGTACCATCTCAGTCTCAAAGTATATTTGAGTGAATTTGCTGTATGATTCAGTACTTTGTACGAATTGACATTTTTTTGTTTGATAATGACAAATTACCTAATCCTTCTTCTAACATTCATTCAACTTCATTCGCTATTTATAGAGTTTCAGGCCTCTATATTTGGTTTTCCAATTAGATTAGTCTTGACCACATTTGTTACTAAATATCCATTAGACGTTTTATCCATTCCATTTTGTAGGTGGAGAACACGATCTTTGACATTCAATTGCATTGAAGTCTAAGAAGTATGGAATGATGCATTCAATGAGGTGACTGGATTTTCATTGTGAACAAACTAAACTTGTTAGCTGAAGAAACTCGGAAAATGTTGTCAGACTCAGAACTGAAACATGATTATTATTAATGATGTTACAAATTACTGTTAGCAATGTTATTAAAAATAAATGGATTAAGTGTTTAATTCTTTTCTACTGAGGGGAATAGGTTAACTCTGGGTATTTCCCAACTTGGCAGAGCAGCCTCATCTTAGAAGACGATTAAACACATGTTTTTTTTCTCTAGGGAGGTTGTGGGATCGTGTCAAGCTAATCCTTCAATAACTTCATTAAACTTTCAATCAACCTCAGAAATCCCCCAGAGAAATTTTTGCAGATGTTTAAACAAAGTAAAGCACTCACAATGTCAAACAATAACAGCACTTGGGAAATGTCAATAAAAATCTTATTGAACCTTCACAAAAAGATTTTTCTTAAAACATGTGAAATGGCCTGTCGATCAAAGCAGACAGTGTTCTTTTAACTTTCACACTCAGCGTTGGTCCTTTTCTTGTAATTTATAAACTTCAGATCAAGGTGTTTTGAATAGATATTATCCACCACTCATGAGCATTTGGAACTACTCCCACAATTAGTGAGCTCCACACTTAAACAGCCAACATTTGGTTTGCTTGAACTCAGCACTGGGTATAAATGGCCCTGCTGAATACAGGTTTCCCTCCTCTAGGCGTCAAGTTTCCCTGCTGGCTAAAATGGGACTTGCTTTTTCTTTTATTTTGACCTATTTTTCTAATTAACCTGTGGAGCAGGAGGACTTGAACCCAAACAGGGTTCAGGGTAGCGTCACTGCACCAAAATGGGACTTACTGGAATGGAATATGTCTAAAACGTTGACTTTTTCACCTCTTAATGCTGCCTGACTTGCTGTGTTCTTCCAGCCTCCTGCCTGTTTGTTTACTAGAATGGAGGCAGCAATAACCTATATGTGTTAATATTGCAAGCAGGAATTTGGCGCCTTTGAAGTTCAGTTCAGTAATATTGATTAGTGACTCTAAATTAGAGGAGTAATATTTAGCTGAAGATTTGCTGCTTCCGCTTAGTCTCAAATTTCAAAAGGTTATCCCTAGTCTCAAGTTTCAATAGGTTATCTTATTGGCATATAACAAAAGTGTCTGTGCACCTTCATTACTGCCTGTTTGCAGATTTTGTAAAATGCTTTCCTGCACTGAATAATAAACGATCTTAAGTAGCATTATAGCACCAAAAATGTTTGTTTTAAGCAGGCTGAACAATTCGTATATTTTCATCACAGACCATGAGTCCCCCTTTTAAATCTAAACTCTGGGTCTACCTTTGAAAATTGAAATAATGGGCCTAATCTTGCTGAAAAAGTAGCAGAATTAATGATGCTCGCTGTAATTACTGTGCAATAGACCAGCAAATTCAGGAGATGAAGGAATCAATCTTTGAAACAGGATTGTGCCTTTAGCCTCCACATCCATTTGGGCATTTGTTAGATTTTCACAGTAAATGTCCATTTAACTCACAACATAAAGTTTGGGCTGTTAATGAATGGCACGAGTACAGTTTAATAATGTGCCGATAGTCTAAACAATGTCAATCTGATTCGGAAAAAGGAATGACTTCAATGTTCAGTTTTAGTTCTGCTTTTTAAACAAGAGTCACCATAGACTCATTGTCCCATTGGAGGGGGAGAGACAACTGAGGATCACCATGCCTTAGGCAAGGGGAGAGGTTGAGAAGGAAATTCTGTCATGGTCACCTCGGCTGGTTTGGGAATTGAAACCACACTGTTGGCCAATCCCCTCTCTCACCCTCTGTCATCTTAAAGCCTACAGCAGTTCTAGCTGCAGAGATTGAGCCTACATCTGGTCAGGACACTCTCCGTTGGCCTGGGCCCTATAGGCCAAAATGGTCGTCAGACTGACTGGCCCAGACTTCCTGGCCATCAGAGTCAACTGCAGAGCAGGTTCCATCAACTCTAGTTGCAGAAGGCAGGACTGTACTTAGACTTAGTTGGAGCAGGAATAAAAATTTTACTGAGAACACACAGGTGGCAGGAGTGACTCATATATTTGTACAAATGTAACATTCTTTAAAAATATATTCACTGGCACTCTTAACTTAGTTGCACTTGTGTCTCTATTGCTGTTGGATCAGGTTAGATTACCCTCTTGTGAGAAATAAGCAGCCTCTTCCACCATCCCAGAGATGAAAGCAGTTGCAGTGGCCAAGCAGTGCTCATCTCTCACAAGCGTGACTGCAGATGGACTCCTACATCATAACCTTTGGACCGTGGTGTGGATGATTGCAGCCAAAGCTCTGCAATGCAATGTGGACAATGCTGAGGCCAAAAGCAACATGTAGGTCCTGGCTGCTACACCTTCTACATTTGTACCCATCTTGTGAGCATGAGTATGGAATCACTGATGATTCCACACATCCCTGGAGGTAAAGTTTAAGTTTACCTATTGGCTTTTCAAGGGCACTGACATTCAAAGCTGAGAGGTGTAGAATTGCAGTTCATTACTCCAGCCTCTGTGATAGGGCAATGGTCTGCTGGGAGAAACTACCCCTCTTAGAGAAAATGCTGTGCTGCAGGACACTTGAGTGCTTCAGGACAACTGAACAGTTTCTGTGAATTCTGAAACATTAAAGACTAACCGAGGATAAAAGAGTCAAAAGGATGTGCATCAGGTTTCCTTCCACCTTGCACCTATCATGAGAGACTTCACTGTACAGCAGTTGGGTATCGTATACTGACTGTAGCCTTAAAATCTACCAGACATTAGCACAATGTAATATTCGTGTCTTGTCTCACTGATTGCTGCTTTCTTCCTAACAGTATGTAGGACCTATAAAGTGTAGATGCTTGAAATGGAGATCACCTGAAGTTACCAAGTGTAAAATCATATGGATAAGGAAATATTCATTCAGCAACAGAAGCATTATTAAGAATTCCAAGAATAAACAGGTTCACATGCACTGGGCTGACCAGAGGCTGCTTGCCTCCAGAAAGTTAGACAATGAAAGGACGTTCAAGCCCACTGTGTTCCTTCTGGATTTTCATCCTCAGTCAATGGGTAGCAGGCAACAAAACCTCACCTTAAGGGGGCTTATGATCTGTCCCACTCTGGCTGTGGTGGAAGCATGGCTGGGGCTTTATCAACAGTCTGCATTCTGTGAAAGTTTCAGGAATTATGTTTGAAATGGGCAGCCCTTGCTCCCCCAATAGCTCGTCTGTATGGCCCAAGGACCTTAGATAAAGGCAGAAACCTGTGAGTTTTCTTGCCCATATGTATCTGACACAGACCTCCAAAACTGGGCAGCAATGAACAGAGGAGTTGAACATTGATAAATTAGAAGTCTTTTCTGTCAATGAAATCTGTCAGTTGGTGACAGACGATGCTCCGTCTAATTTTATTTTTGGTGCATGAACCTCTAACACTGAGGGTCAATGCGTCGGCATGCCACCCGGTGTGCGTGTGGACCACACAGCAGCTGTGCAGCTTACAGGACGCTTCGGTGAAAGAGCACTCTTGAAGCAATGTGGCTGCAGCCTGTAGAGGCCTGTAGTCAAGAGAAGCCAGCAACTGGAGACAATCCCACTCCTGGGCTTTTTGACTCTTCTTGTCACAGAACACAGATGTAAGCTGATGTGGACTGGGGTGAATGGCGGCCCGGATGCAGTTGAAGATTGGGAGGTACCACACATGTCCCCAGTTTCTTCCTTTTGGCATTAAAATTCAGGGCAGCTGTGACCTCCCCCAAAACCAGCTAGCCACATATTCTTTCCAAGGGTACATTCTGCTCCAGCAGAGATGACTCATGCTCAGTGATGATGGCCAGGAGGCCTCCTCTGTTTCCTCCTGCATTGCATTTCCAATTGCTTTAGACCATTACAGCAAACTCAGTATATGTGAGGTCTGGTCAGTCTCCTCGACCTTCTTGAAGGTTCTCCACCTGCTTCTCCTGCCTCTGGAAACTTTGCAGCAGCTGCTGGGGGTTGATCTCCTATCTGGACTCAGTGACAATGTTGTAATTCCTCTCTCCGTTTGATGCTGTCTTCAGCTTTGCAGCGAGGCCATAAGGAACACCCATCTCCAATATCTGTGTCAAATAAGCGAGCTGATAATCTGCGGGGAATGTTGAAAGAAGATCAGGATTTTAGTAACAGTACTCCTGAGTTCTCACATCAATCATAATGAAGCCTCAGGTTAGACCTTGACACATTGCCCTGGAGACTTTGCAAGGAAGCCAATTTCATGCCTCAGCATGGAGCAACCACTTGGACTCATTTTTATGCAGTTACTTTGGATCAAAGGCAAGGTTTCAATTTAGTGTTTTTGTGACTGACTTGCAGTTGCCACTTTAGATGCAAAATGATCACCCCCACCTCGTTCCTCATGTTTTCTCTTCTGTAGCTGTCCCCATTTTCCTCATGACCTATCAGCCTCCCCCTTTATGGCCTTCACCCCTTTATGTTTCTGTTAATTCCCACAATTATTCCGTAAACCAACGGGTTTGTGAATTGATATGCCCTTGTTGACCATACACTCTTCATATTTTGGGACCAGCTTGATTATCATTTATGAAATCTCTGGCTCTCCTGGATGCCCATGTCCTCTCCTTGAGCTGTCAAAGATTCCACCCTTCCATCTTGAATTGCCTACTTTCATTGTCATCCTTCCCGCTGTGACCCTGTCCAACGGACCCAAACCACGGACTTCAGCTTCCATGGATTGCTCCCTGATAAGAATGCTGACCATTCATTCTCAGGAGTCTCTGTGGTCCAATCATTAGACTGATTGTTGAGGACAGCCCTGCCTGTACATGGCTCAGCACCCAGGCTGATATTTGCACAGCATTCTGACTGACCTAACTATAATCCTGGTAACTCTTGATCTGCAGGGCAGACTGTGGCCCCGAATGATCAAACACTGAGTGACCATGAGGCCACAACTGGAACGGGCAAGGCCCTTGCTGGGTGTGAAACCCGTGAATGACTGTTGACCCCTTAACTCCACCCAAGCGTGGTCTCCATTGACATTGAGACACAGTCAATTTCCTGAAGTGTATATGGTGCATTTGCTGTACAGACTCCTGACACCTGCTGCAGGTTTGACATTGATGTAGCACAGTGTGATACAGAAACACATCCACCCCCCCTTGACTGTTAAGGATTCAGAACATAACAAGCTGCCTGCTTCTCCTCTGTATTAAAAGCAGCATGAGCCACAGAACCTGGCAGTCTGTAAATGATCACTGAAGTGCCTATGCCCTATAGAGTAACGCAAGATATAAAGTCTGACAGCCTCCATGGAAGTAACATGTGTGAGTGCTAAGAAAGTAAGCTAACAGCCACAAGATGTATCAAGTGTACATGCATGAGCTATGTGTGTGTCCCTGAGGGGAAAGTGAACTGACAGAAACAAAGTCATAACTGTGCCTCAGCTGCAAAGTGGAACACCGAGAGGTTAAAGTGCTGTGTGAATTGGTTCGAAAGCAGTCACAATGATGTGATGCAGCTGGTAGTATCGTGAAACTCACTTGCATGGACGAAGAGTGCAAAAGGGCAGTATCCACTGAGCCTGCAGAGACATTGTGGTGAAGACACAGCTTTCTGAATGCTCAGAGAAGCAAACAGTGAGCTGCTGTCCCCAGGGAACCACTCTGAATTTAATGTTGGGAATTAGCGCTTCTCAGGGAAGGAGAGGAGTTGGAAACTGCACAGGAATGAACCGTGTTTAGCCAATAATGAGATGGAAAAAAATTGAAAAAAAGTCATTGCTGCTCCTTTGTGCGATTCAAACTCACCATTTGAACTGTGCAGTTTCCAACTCCTCTCCTTCCCTGAGAAGCGCTAATTCCCAACATTAAATTCAGAGTGGTTCCTTGGGGACAGCAGCTCACTGTTTGCTTCTCTGAGCATTCAGAAAGCTGTGTCTTCACCACAATGTCTCTGCAGACTCAGTGGATACTGCCCTTTTGCACTCTTCATCCATGCAAGTGAGTTTCACGATACTACCAGCTGCATCACATCATTGTGACTGCTTTCGAACCAATTCACACAGCACTTTAACCTCTCAGTGTTCCACTTTGCAGCTGAGGCACAGTTATGACTTTGTTTCTGTCAGTTCACTTTCCCCTCAGGGACACACACATAACTCATGCATGTACACATGATACATCTTGTGGCTGTTAGCTAACTTTCTGAGCACTCACACATGTTACTTCCATGGAGGCTGTCAGACACTGACAAGAATCTGATTTTCCTTCCTCACCATATTTTCCCAGCTTCCTTGCCACTTCTGATGCTGAGTAAGCGAATGGAATTACAACATTTTTTTCTGTGTCTTTTTACTCATACTCTCAGAGCAATCTGTCGTTCCCTTTCTTAGTTTTCTTTCTGTGCCTGATTAAATTCCAAATCATTTTTGTTTTCCTGACCTTCCTCTTTCTCTCTCTCTCAGTCCTTTAATTTGATTAAGGGGAAAGATACACAGAATCCAGGAAAGCATTTTATCTGATTGTGAATGCTAGAAAGTGTCCTTACGCAGCAAAGTTGTTAAAGCTGTGGCTGGAAAATAGCAAAACAATCATTAGAATTAATTCCATTTTCCCCACAGGGCTGCACTACTCCTCCACTCTGCTGTTGCTATCTCTCTCCTTCATGGAGTTGGTCTCATTCTGTGGTGCTCAGAACTCAGAGCAAGGCAAGTGAAGAACCCTGACCATAGTACTGTTCATAAAAGCACTGCACATGTCTACAGCAAACATTCAGGGCAAGTTACAAAGAGGAAAAGAAGTTAAAGTAGATGAAAAACTGGAAATCTGAAAGCAAATTGGAAAATGCTGCCATTAACATCTGTAAACCAAAGTAAAATGGGACAATGTTTCAAAAACATGCATTATGTCTGAGTTGT
Organism: Hemiscyllium ocellatum; assembly: GCF_020745735.1. Classification (NCBI taxonomy): domain Eukaryota; kingdom Metazoa; phylum Chordata; class Chondrichthyes; order Orectolobiformes; family Hemiscylliidae; genus Hemiscyllium; species Hemiscyllium ocellatum. The sequence continues at coordinate 74,551,856 of NC_083411.1, read as the reverse complement.
CTGAAAAGTAGACTACGGTTTCTTCCTAAACCCAAATCTTTTGTTTTGATAATGGAAATGTTCTGCCATTATTGCCAGAAACTCATAATTACTCGATATGTTTACAAACTAAGTACTTCTTGACTTTCCTTCAAACCATTGCATGATTAAACACCTTGTACTGCGATTGATTAATATATAGCAAAACACATTTAATAATTACTGCTCAAATCAAATCTTATTTCAGAGCCATTATTATGACCAGAATGCAGGCAAAGTACCCCAATTCATTCCATCTCCAGTCTGCCCTAAATTATTAAGGTCCCAGCTGAGGAGGGATGGATTGGCTTCCCTCTTCATTCACTCAACCCTTCAGTTGGTGCAAACAAGGTTAATTTAAAAAGTACCCTTTCTCTTGTGGATACCTTTCTCCCAGACTATATGCTCTTACATTTTAAAAGGAACAAATTTAACCAGGGTTTCCTGAACTGGCAAAGAGTTTATTGATTACTAAAAGTGAAACTGAATTAATAATGCAACAGACATGTAGATAGATAAGAAATAAGACGTTAATCCAAAAAGACAAAAGTTAAAAAAAACACAGATATATGATCAGTCTCTGAATCGTTCATGAAGAGCAGACAGTGGAATGTTACAGCCAATCCATTGAATGCCATCAGTAGTGTTGGTGTTGATAGTTGGACAGTCAGCTTCACAGTCCTTTGCTTTGCATATTAGTTGAAATTTTGTGCTTCTGTTTCCTTTCAACTGTGATTGACTTCTTTCATTAAAGGTGAGAGAGAGTCCTTTGTTCCTTTTCCTCTTGTCGGGCAGCTAGCTAACTAACTTCTCTCACTCAGAGTGAGAAATTGTCTTGCTTTGCAACAGAAGGGTGACTATAGTATAGTTCTTTAAATATGACCAACACAGCACACTAACATTCAAACCTAGACTGGTGTACATGCGACTGGTCAGTTCCATTGGTACACTTCAGTAGAGTTTAAACTGGCTTTTAACTGCTGCTCTTTTGTTTTCTTCATAGGATAAAATCAAAATTGCCTCCGGTTTGGTAGATAATCTGTAGGGCGTAGCTGCTGCTGCTATTGAGCAGGGCTTCATTAGCTCATTGTTACCTTTGCAGCTGGAGAAGATCTCAGACCAGTCTTTCTCACTTTGACATTCTGTAATCAGGATAGGGTCTCACTTTCCAGACAGCCACTTAGTTTACATTCTCAGTCATTCTAGGCCGTGTTAGCACTCATTTAAAACACACTCCGAAATGTTAAGCTAAAAATGTCCAAAGTACTTTGGGGATCTGACCCACGATCATGACATCATTTCATTTCCTATTTGCAGTCCATTGCTATTCACTGTAAATATAGCAGAGCATAATTGGGATTCAATGATAAAGTCCGCTGATTTATTAGAATAAAAAAAATCTTGGACTTTTCTGAGTAAGATGGCTCCTGCTTGCCTGCCTACCCTCTCTGTCCCATGTTCTGGGGTGGGGACAATTTAAGTGGCAGTGCCAGCACTGTTTACAGTACCCATCAGATCTCTGCCTTGGAGTGATGTCATTGGAATGCAACTCCATTATCCTGGGAAATAATGGTTATAAAAAAGGCATGAAATCATTACTCTGGTCTTCAAACAATCTTTTAACAATTTTAGACAACAGGGAGAGGCCTTTTTAAAAAGCATTTAGCACGAACTGCACTGAGTTTGATAGTTGTGGATTCAAGTCCCATTTCAGATTGCTTCAGTGTTTGTAAAGCATTTTAAGATTGTCTGAGGTCCTGAATTTTCTTTTTCTTTGTACTGAACACTGTTTGGGCACATTTAATAAAATGTGACCAAATTTGTCTCTGATTATAACATATCTGACCATATTTGGCTAGGCAAATTACATACTTCACAATCTCCCACAATAACCTTTTTCCCATTTTGCATCTTATGATTCTGATGAGAAATTGAAGCATTTTTTTCAATTTTTCTTCCTCAGCAAAATGATAACAAATATCACTGGACCAAGCCATCAATATTGTCCAGTATCATATCATCATAATGCCAGTACATGGGGTAGCAGAGTGAAACAGAGATGAGGAGAAATTATTTTTCTCAAAAAGTCGTGAATCTGTGGATTTCACTACCCTAGAGTGTGGTGGATGCTTGGACGTTGAGTAAATTTGAAGAGGACATAGTCAGTTTTAATTAGTAATGGGTCGAAAGGTTGTGGAGAGTGAGCTGGAAAGTGGAGTTGAAGCTGAAGTGAGATCAGCCATGATAGTATCAAATAACAAAGCAGGCTTGAGGGGCTGAATTACCTACTTCTGCTCCTGTTTCTTATGATCTTATGGAATCAAACATCTTAAAGTCTATTATTCCTGCTGGCTTCAGTTAAACTCAGGATTTTAAGCCATTTGTCTTCAGGTGGTCATCTTGCTAATCAACATAGGGATTATCATAAAACACTTGCACAGATTGGTCAAAACTATGCAAGACAGTAATGTGCCACTTTAGGTCACTAGTGGACTATGCAAGCTTTATCTGTGCTTTTTCACCTTTGTCCACAGATTCCCTCTAGTGGTGGTAAATGGAAGCTGCAATGTTAAAGTCAAATATGTTGTGAAAAGCAAATTCCTGGTGAAGTAATCTATAGTATTTCTATTAGGGCAAGGTTGCTTGAGAGAAACTTTAAAATTGGTCATGTTATAAGAAACAGTTTTCCTTTGTTCTAAACCCATAGACACAATCTTTAATGATTGAAACTGACATAAAAGTTCCGTACTGAATAAGCATGGAAATGTAGGAAGGGACATTTTGTGGATGAGATGTTAAACTGAGGACAAGCTGCCACTCTGATTGATGTAAAAGCTCCCATTGTGCTATTTCGATAAACAGCAGTGAAGCTATCCAGGTGCTCTTGCTGTCATATATGCTGAGGAACCGGCTACTATCAATGAATGGTTGAGAGGGAGTGCTGCCTACTTTCTACTCCTTTAAATCAACATTGAATAGATTACACAGCCCCTTTGGGGCACTGTAACAAAAAAAATCAAAAAGTTATCAGAAAGTTAGTAAAATTAAATCAAAATGTCATTTCTGGATTGTGTCAATTGCACCCCAGTCCCTGTGGCACCCATAGGTTCTTAAAGGCCCCTACCACTTTGTGCTCTGCACCTCTACCAACACCCTGACACAGAAAGAGGGACCAACAGAGCTCAAGTCAAGAGGACAGTGTTGAATTAGAGGGTTGGATCTGGGATGAGGTGGAGGGCGGGAGAGATTTGGCAACTGGTGAACTCATTGTTGATGCTGTATGGTTCTAGGGTCCCGAGGTGAAAGATGAAGACGAAAGCACACGTTACATGGCCTAGTTGGGCATGAGAACTAAGATTTTCAAAAGCTAGTGATATCACACCTGACCCCATCAGGATCTCGAACTAAGACTAAATGCTTGGCTGAATGATAATGAAAAACAAGTTGGAAGATTGCACGAGACTAGTCTTCTGACCCATGGTTTACTGGATGCTGTGAATCACACTTGATAAATCATTGTGAGTGAAAACTGGAAAATTCTGATTAGGTAATGCTATGTTGTAATTAAAAAGCTTCACATTTTCAGAAGGACAGAAACATTAAAAAAAGAAAGGAGTTCTGCTGATTTGAGTTTCTAACCTAGAATGCGAGACTTGTTTGTAACACAATAGGATGAGGTCAGAATGTGGAAGGTAGAATATTTCCAACTGAGGCAGAGAATGAGAGCATTTTCAGAGAAATAATTTGAATGGGTTCTTTAATCCTTAAGCTTGAAGTGACTCCCTAACTTTCCAATAAGGAATGGTTTAATATTTAACATCAATATCTCGTGCAGGCGTCACAAGAAATTTCCTATGTGCTCAGCTTGTGACTGATAAAGTTGCGAGACCTTCACATTTCACTGATAGCAGTGGAGGAAATAACAGAAGGCTCTTAATTTCCCTGCGCCAGAACACCAATCAACAGGTAACATTAGGAACAGTTGCATTAACATTACTTCTGTGATACCAGATGCATTTACAGTTAAATTTCCCATATGTTGGAGCACTGAGACATTTAGTGTCATAGAGATGTCCAGTATGGAAACAGACCCTTCAGTCCATGCTGTCCATGCTGACCAGATATCCCAACCCAATCTACTCCCACCTGCCAGCACCTAGACCATATCCCTCCAAACCCTTCCCATTCATATACCCATCCAGATGCCTTTTAAATGTTGCAATTGTACCAGCCTCCACCACATCCTCTGGCAGCTCATTCCATACATGTACCACCTTCTGCGTAAAAAGGTTGTCCCTTCAGTCTCTTCTTTATCTTTCCCCTCTCACCCTAAACCTATACCCTCTAGCTCTGGACTCCCCCACCCCAGGGAAAATACTTTGTCTATTTATCCTATCCATGTCCCTGATGATTTTATAAACCTCTATAAGTTCACCCCTCAGGTCTCCGACGCTCCAGGGAAACCAGCCCCAGCCTGTTCAACCTCTCCCTGTAGTTCACATTCTCCAACCCTGGCAACATCCTTGTAAATCTTTTCTGAACCTTTTCAAGTTTCACAACATCTTTCTGATAGGAAGGAGACCAGGATTGCACGCACATTCCCAACAGTGGCCTAACCAAAGTCCTGTACAACTGCAACATGTCCTCCCAACTCCTGTACTCAATACTCTGACCAATAAAGGAAAGCATACCAAACGCCTTCTTCACTATCCTATCTACCTGCGACTCCACTTTCAAGGAACTATGAACCTGCACTCCAAGGTCTCTTTGTTCAGCAACACTCCCCAGAACCTTATCATTAAATGTATAAGTCCTGCTAAGATTTGCTTTTCCAAAATACAGCACCTTGCATTTATCTCCATTTGCCACTTCTCTGCACATTGGCCCATCTGATCAAGATCCTGTTATAATATGAGGTAACTTTCTTCACCGCCCACTACAACTACAATTTTGGTGTCATCTGCAAACTTATTAACAATACCTCTTATGCTCACATTCCAAATCATTTATGTAAGTGACGAAAAGTAGTGGATCCAGCATTGATCCTTGTGGCACTCCACTGGGCACAGGCCTCCAGTCTGAAGTCCATAAATATATATCATTAATAACCTTGAGGTTGTAAATCATGTTATTGATTGGGAATTCTAAGTATGTGATAATGTGGATCAATTAAACATCTTCGGCTTTGGATATTTTACCTCCTTTGACCTCTGTTTCTTCACAGACTTCAGCCAATTGCACCAACTCTGCTCCATTCCATCCCTGTCAGGTACAGCCTGAATGTCTCTGGTCCAGTTCCACTCTTTGATCTCAGATCAAGACTCCCCTCAGTCTCCCTCGGTTTTACTCTCTGCTCTCACCCCCATTCTCCCACGAAGATGAGAAATGCTTCAGGAATTTAAATGAATAACCAAGAGGAAGTTAATATTTGATGCATTGTTTGAAGTTGGTAAGATCTTTCTCCCAAATATAGAACATCAGATATTGGAAGTGTAGATTTATTAATTGGCAAAATTCACAATATGTTTAATATTTTAAGATTAACTTCACAGCCACCCATTCCAACTTCTCTACCAATAATCTCTCGTGTACTCTCTTTTTGACTAACTGGTGTGGCTTTCTTCCTGAGTCTTCTCCCTCTCTGTTCAGATCACTGTGCCAACAAGCAAAGTTAAGACATTGAAAGTGCCAGAGGCATATAAAGTCATGTGCAGGTGTCCATTCAGTAGCCTGGTATGGACTGCTGTGCAGTCATTTAAAGGATATCATGTAACAAAAAAATTCAGAATTTGCCCATTGCAGAATGTACAAATATTGGTCAACACTTGAAGAGTTGTGAAGGAGTTGATAAATGTGTTGGAAATGCAAACTCTGCCAACCTACTGGCCTTTAATGTCACAGAGTCCTTTTTGGAGAGCTCTAGATCCCCATGTCATCAATTTTGTCATTTCTAGCTCCTGAATGTATTGATAATTATACCTAAGCAACTTGTATCTATTAGCCTAGCGGTATTATAACTGACTGTTAATCCAGAGACCCAGGTAATTTTCTGGGAGATCTCAGTTTGAATCCTACCATAGCAGATGGTGGAATTTGAATTCAATAAAGGAAAAATTGGGAATTAAGAGTGTTATGATTACCATGAATCTATTGTTAGAAAAACCCATCTGGTTCCCTTTAGGAAAGGAAACAGCCATCTTTACCTGGTCTGGCCTACATGTGACTCAAGACCCACAGCAATATTGTGTGGTTAACTGTTAACTGCCCTCTAGGCAATTAGGGTTGGGCTATAAATGCTGGCCTCATCCAATGAATGAATGTAAAACCACTTCAAAAATACTCATGCTGTCATCCGCTGCTAGCAGTTTAACAGAGAACAAACTGCAAAACCTGTGGAAGGAATGGAAGGGCAAAAGCCATACTCAAGATTAAAACCGTCACCACTGAGCAGATATGAGGCACAGGAACAACGTAGGCAAGTAAGGTAATAAAACATCTAGACATACTTGACAGTTACAGAGTCCGTAGAGAAGGGGAATCTGAGCACAGTTCTGATTCAAGGTTTGGCTAAGAAGCAACTATTTTGGAACTTTGGGAATAAAATTAAAAATCCATGCAGCAATGGACAAAGGAAATGTTAAATTAATAGTTCAAAGGACCAGGTTGGGAAGAATAAAGACAAAAAGGAGCACTCATTGCTCACTGAGGGTATTTCCACAATTCAGAACTCATACAACAAGGAATAGCTCCAACAAGGTAGGCATGGACCCACTGTCTTAATTTCTACTGAGGCTGTAGAGTTGGGTACATGTGGAGCAGATACAAAGTGAGAAAGGAGCAAGCAACAATGATCTTTTCCCAAGGGTTGGGGAGTTCTAAAATTGAGGGCATATTTCTAAGGTGAGAGGAGAAAGATTGAAAAAAGACGTGAGGGACAACTTTTATACACAGAGAATGGTTTGTGTGTGGAATGAACTTCCAGAGAAAGTGATTGATGCAGATACAGTCACCATGTTTAAAAGACATTTGGATAACTTCATGAACAGGAACATTTTGAAGGGATACGGGCCAAATGCAGGCAAGTGGGACTAGTTTGGGAATATGATTGGCGTGGACTAGTTGGACCGAAGTGTCTGTATATGTGCTATATGACTCTAAGAAACAAAGTATTGCTATGTAATGCAGTTAAAGCTTTATTAGCAGGATAAATACAAAAATGTTGCAATACACAGTTTAAGAGCTTAAAGACACTTCAAAAACAAGGTAATTAAAGTAGCGTTGTGCTGCTGCAATTTTAACGCAGATTTAAAGCATTAATAATAAACAACAATTTTAAGAAAAAAATGACAAGCAAAGTGATAGCACTACAAAGATTCCATGTCAGATTTGTGAAAGTTGAGTCTTGGAATGCCAGTTATCATCCAGATACAAAGTAAAGATGGCATGGGCCTTTGAAAGATGGCATGGTCCTTCTGCCTGTCTACTTTGGATTCCAGCATCTGCAGTTTTTTTGTCTCTAATCATGGGCTCAAGGAATGCCAGTCAGTGAATGGTGAATTGTACTGGGAATGATGCATGGTAAGATGGGAATATGATTGGACAATACATGTTCAGTAAGGGTGGGGTAAATACTTAGTAAGACATGTTTTGCAAGATATGTAAGAAATCTCGCTAGACCTTACAGGAGGATTTCCTTCAAAAACTTACAACTTGCACATAGCCAAAAAATGTAACCGTTTGTATATTTGACAGTCTTACCTCATTGCTATTGACTGTTTATCATGGTGGATAAAGGTCAGAAAATTATATCCCAGCAACGCAGAAGCATTTCCCATGGTGTTGCATGAAATATTTGCCCACATAGGATCGCTGCTGCAGTTGTTGTGTGAAAGTAGATGACAGTTTACTCGCAAATCTTTCTAGGTGAAAGTGAGGACTGCAGATGCTGGAGATTACAGTCGAGATTGTGGTGCTGGAAAAACATAGCATGTCAGGTAGCATCCAAGGAGCAGGAAAATCAATGTTTCGGGCAAAAGCCTTCATCACAAATTTTTCTACTGATTTGCAACACCTTCTAGATTTGAACATTTAGCGAGTCACTTAGATATGCCTGGTGGAATAGAGAAGCTGAACATGGGGTCCACGCTGTCAAATCCCTTTTGAAGATAAACACTGATGTTTTAAATTACTTTGTTAAATTTCTGATCCACCCCTCTCCTGTGTGTCTCATCAACCTCAGAATTGCTGCACTCTATCCAACCACAGTCGATTGGTACTGCCGATGTGTGACAGCCTCCACTTGTTGATACACTTAATTTGTAACTGTTATCTAGTAGTGAACTCTTTTATTTAAACTGCCGCTTAAAGGCCCAAACACCAGTGGACCTCCTTGTGAAAACATTGGACTTAGTTCTGTAGATATCACTTTAAATAGGTGCCTTCTGTCTCGGGAGTGGTCCCAATGCCCTAAGAATCTGAAGTCCCCTCTCCTGCACCAATGTTCAGCAATATTTTGGTCCTCCCTGTTTTCCTGTTTCTGCTCTGGCTAGTGCCCTGCACTGGAAGTAATCCCAGAGATTTCTCCCTTAGTTGCCTTAATTTTCAACTTCATCTTTAACTCCCGAAAATCTGATGTTAGGAGCTCAATATCTGCTCTCTGTACGTCATTGGTGCAATTATTTACCACAATGTTTGGCTCATTCCCACCCTTACTGTGAAATGCTCTCTGTGATGTCTTTTATCCTGGCACCAGTGAGGCAAAACACCCATGTGGGACTCATGGTGATGGCTATTTGTCTGTCCTCCTAACTGTGGAATCCTCTCAAACATTGTGTCGCTGTGTGCCTATACTCTGTTGTTCCCTCTTGTACAACCCCTTGTCCATTGGTGTCAATGTCTGGAATACACTCCTTCAGGTATTGTCACTCCCAGTAGTCTCAAGTTCCTGTTTGAGAGTGGCAGACATCTTGAAGACTCCTGCGCTTTCTACCCTTCCCATTCTTCCGGCTGTCTATTCAACTACTATCCTGATCTCGCACTGCCTTTTGGATGGCTACCTTCCAAAATGCATGATCCAGGAAACACTAACCCTGACACTCCACCATGTCTGCAGCTGCCAATCGAATTTGGAAATCCTGAGCTGTACTTTCAGTAGCCGGGCATGTGTCAGATTCACATAAAATATCCTTATTCCCAATGGCACAGGAATTGTATGTAACAGTTCACAGATGCTCATCATTGATCCAAAAAACTTTGTCATTTACGCCTCTCTTCAGTCTCTTTTCCAGCCCTGCATCTTTATACCCATCCATGATCTCACTGAGCATCCTCTTTTAGATCAGTCTTTTTAACTGGAGGGAAAAACATTGCAAAATTGAAAGAAAGAATTTGGTGTGGGACCAGCTGTTAGAGAGAAACATCAAGTCACGATGGACTCAATGGCCTCCTTTTATTCCGTAACCATTTTATAATTCTATAATCACATGGTTTAGTAACAACTAAGCTTGTATCAAGATAGTGTAGTTAATTATTAATGACGCAATATCTATGATTCAAGGTCTCATTCTGTTTAGCTCACACAGAAAGCGGCGATGATCCCAGGCAGAACTTCATGCGCAGCTAAAGGAACACAGGGACTTAATAAATAGTTACTGATGTCTGTTGTGATGGAACTGAATTCAGGTAAGAGTGGAAAAAGTAAGTGGGTCACCAAAAACGGTGCTACTCTGGTGGTTGCACTTCCCCAGGTAGTTACCTATCTGTCTGCAAAGGTATAATCTAACAAAGCAGCTTGTGGTCGCTGTGATGGGTGCATTGGAGAGGAGAAGCTATAGTATGGGGAGATAGAAGGAGCAATGAGAAATAATTTCAGATTTAATTCATTGTTAACAAACCATCAAAAGCAATGGAAATTTGAGGGATTCATTTCAGGGCTAGGTAGCTGAGTGCACTGAATGCTGTGATACAATGTTATCTGGTCAAGACTATCCCAGTGTTGATGCCCTGACTTATGCTGAGTTTTTGTGTGACTTAATTTGTTTATTAAAGTAGAGATGCTAATAGGGCTGCAATAATTGACCTCAATGTCCCAGGGCTCAAGACAAAGGAAAAGTGACCAAAATTCTTGCTCCAGATTGTTTTCCCATGGGTATGGTGAGCAAGTATCTGTTTTTTTTTATTTTGGAGAGAATAGGTTTGAGCTGTCTTCCAGGGTTGCCAGCACTCAAGGCTGAATTGTACAGACCACCCACAGGCTGGGAAAATAAGCAGCAGCACCCATAAGCTACCCTTGCTATCATTTCATGGGCATCAGGGAGGGTGGCATCTGCCTGTGGCCTAATTGAGGTTCTTGAGTGGGCAACTCATCTCTAATTAAGGGTCACACCATATTGCCATCCAAACTGATTGGTGAAAGGAGCGGTCTGTGCTTGATGTGTAGCCCAGCAAGTTAAACCTTGAGGGCTACTGGTCAAAAAATGTTGGATGGCGTGTGACTTTTTTTTTTACTAATCCCTCTGTGCCAATTGGAGGCCACCACCGCTGTTTTACCTCTCCAAGTCCACCCTGCCCCTTGTCCTGTTGAATAAACTAACCCAGCACATAACCCAGTCAGGGCCTGCCAATTCTGGCTTGACAGGGTCCTGACATTTAGGGACCTTCATGGTTCCACTTACTCCCAGGGTTCATGCCATCCCAACAGGATAGCATGAACTCTTCAATGATGCTGACTGATGTGCATTAGATTAGATTACTTACAGTGTGGAAACAGGCCCTACGGCCCAACAAGTCCACACCGACCCGCCGAAGCGCAACCCATCCATACCCCTACATTTACCACTTACCTAACACTACGGGCAATTTAGCATGGCCAATTCACCTGACCCGCACATCTTTGTGACTGTGGGAGGAAACCGGAGCACCCAAAGGAAACCCACGCAGACACGGGGAGAACGTGCAAACTCCACACAGTCAGTCGCCTGAGTCGGGAATTGAACCCGGGTCTCTGGTGCTGTGAGGCAGCAGTGCTAACCACTGTGCCACCGTGCCACCGTGCCGTGGAGACCTGCTGCCATCTGACTGACTGGCCGCTCCATGAGGCAGGACGTCTTTCTTGAGGTGGGCAAAACTCCAACTTCATAACAATTAAAGAACTAGCATTTACAGCAATAAAGGGGGCTGGCCATGAAGAGGATACAACTTGCTGTTATGACAAAAAAATGTGTTCCCTGTTTATTTTGAGGTGAATACTTCACAGTTTTGAAAATCTGTTTTGGTCAAGGACGCTATATTTATCTTTTTGTATTTTTCTTCTTGTGTATGCTTATATTTTTATATCATACCTGTTTTTATGTGTGTTTACGTGCATGTGTGGATGCATTTGTGTCAGGTTATAAATCCTATTACCCAAAACATCAAAATAATACCCATTAGAGATACACACAATGATTAGATTAGATTACTTACAGTGTGGAAACAGGCCCTTCTGCCCAACAAGTCCACACCAACCCACAACCCACCCAGACCTATTCCCCTACACCTAACACTACGGGCAATTTAGCATGGCCAATTCACCTAACCTGCATATCTTTGGACTGTGGTAGGAAACCGGAGCAAAACCACACAGACACAGGGAGAATGTGCAAACTCCACACAGTCAGTCGCCTGAGGCGGGAAATGAACCCGGGTCTCTGGCGCTGTGAGGCAGCAGTGCTAACCACTGTGCCACCATGCCACCCCCTTTTTTAGTTGATGCAAAATAAAAATGGCATGAAGTTAATTGTTTAAGAGAGTCAGAGTAAGAATGAGTGAGCAGGTGGTCTCCTTCATTGTGGAAATTTGATAGCACTGCAACAATAAAGTCAAAAAGATGTTGGAATCCAAGGTAAACAAGCAGGAGGCTGGGAGAAGACAGCAAGTCAGGCAGCATCAGGAGGTGGAGAAGTCAATGCTTCGGGTGTAACCCTTTTTTCAGGACTAGGGGTTGGGTGTAAGGGGAGCTGCAGGTAAAGGTTGTGGGGAGAGGTGACGGAGGGTCTTGGGTAGGAAGAGGGCAGAGTGGTGAGTTAATGATAGTTGAGCCCAGGTGGAGGGGATAACCTGGTTGGTCAATGGGAGGAAGGAATCCAGTTGGTAGCTGGAAGGGAGGATTGATCAGAGGAATCTGGAAGAAAGGGGAGAGAGCCAGCTAGGTAACAGGTAAGGTGCTGAGTCGGTGTGGTGTCAGGTGGGTAGGTTGTCAGGGTGTAAGGTTGAAAGGGGGCCAGGTAAGTGATGGAGTGTTAAAGTGTTTAAAACAGGTCAGAGTTGGTGGGAAATATTAAGTCCAGTCAGGGAGAGGTAGATGGTGTCAGGTGTCATGGGAGCAGGAGAATGTCAAATCCCTCAAAGGTAGTGAGGGATGAAGTCAGGCCCCATTGAGGGTGGGTATATCCTGTGGACCGGAGGGGATGTGGGGTCTGGTGGCAGGAGAGGGGCTTGCCCAGGACAGTGATGTGTTGGGCCATAGGGCAGTATGATGGGGGTTCTGTTCCCTGGAGCAGTGTGTTGGCGACACGGTCCAAAGGGTAAGGTATGTGTTCAATCTGGTGACAGGCAATGGGTCCCTATGGAAGAGGGTACTATTGAGTTCTGGATGAAGATGCTCATGGGGTCTCTTGGCAGTGAGGAGGGGTCTGATATCTGTTGGAGGAGCAGTGGGTGAGAAGTCTGGTATCAGAGAGGGAGGGGAGTATTGGGTCGTGGGAAGGTTTATAAGAATGATGAAGGGCTTGTTATATAAGGAGCAGTTGTGATCTCTGGGTTTGTACTCAATGGAGTTTAGAAGGATGAGGGGAGATCTAATTTAAATTTTCAGAATACTGAAAGGCCTGGCCACAGTAGACATGGAGAAGATGTTTCACTAATAGGAAAGACTTGGACCCGAGGGCACATCCTCAGATTGAAGGGGTGACCCTTTAGAACTAAGATAAAGGGAGAATTCCTTCAGCTAGAAGCTGGTGAATCCATGGAACTCATTTCCACAGAAGGCTGTGGAGGCCAAGTCATTGGGTATGTGTAAGACAGAGATAGACAGATCCTTGGTTAGTAATGGGATCAAAGTTCATAAGATATATGGGCATCGAGTCTGCTGGGCCACTCGATCATGGCTGATATACTCCTCACCCACATTTTCCTGCCTTCTCTCGATATCCTTTCAACCCATTACCAATTAAAAATCTGTGTAACTCCTCCTTAAATTTACTTACATTCCCAGCATCCACCATGTTTTGGGGTAGTGAATTCCATTGATTCAGAACCCTTTGGAAGAAGTAGTTTCTCCTCAACTCTATTAAATTTGCTCCCCCTTATCCTAAGACTGTGACCTCTCATCCTAGAATGTCTCACAATAGGAAGCATCCACTTCATGTCTATTTTTTCCACACCTTTGATCATCTTGAATAGCTCAATTTGATCTGTCCTCATTTTTCTAAATTCCAGAGAGTACAGACCTAAACTGTTCAATCTCTCTTTGTACGACAAACCCCACTTCCCTGGGATCAATCTAGTGAACCTGCTCTGAACTGTCTCCAATGCCTCTACATCTTTCCTCAAATAAGGGGACCAAAAATATGCACAAGACTCAAGCTGTGTTCTCACCAATGCCTTGTGTAGTTCCAACAATACTTTCTTTATCTTTATATTCTGTACCTTTAACTAGAGAAGCCAACTTTCCATTTGCCTTCCTTATTATCTAATCTACCTGCATGCTAGTTTTCTGTGATCATGAATGAGTACACCTAGATCCCTCTGCACTGAAACACCCCAAAGTCTCTGTCCATTTAGATAATAGGTTGCCTTCGCATTTTTCCAACCAAAATGCATGACCTCACACTTATCCACATTAAATTTTATGGGGAGGAAGTGGAGAATGGGTTTGAGAAACATCTCAGCCGTGATTAAATAGTAGAGCAGGCTCAGCGGGCTGAATGACCTAATTGTGCTCCTTTATCTGGCTCTGGTTTACAAGACTTGGTGAAGCGATGGTCGTTGAGTCTCATGAGGATGGTGGATGTGTCAAATGAGGTTCTGAACAGTGTGTAATGGGTCCAGGGAAAGTGAAGTTGGAGGTGTGTGTGGTAAGTTGGGGGTTAGTCAAATGTAGGAGAAAGTGAGGACTGCAGATGCTGGTGATCAGAGCTGAAAATGTGTTGCTGGAAAAGTGCAGCAGGTCAGGCAGCATCCAAGGAGCAGGAGAATCGACATTTCGGGCATGAGCCCTTCTTCAGGAATGAGGAAAGTGTGCCAAGCAGGCTAAGATAAAAGGTAGGGAGGAGGAATTTGGGGGAGGGGCGTTGGAAATGCGTTAGGTGGAAGGAGGTTAAGGTGAGGGTGATAGGTTGGAGTGAGGGTGGGGGCGGAGAGGACAGGAAGAAGATTGCAGGTTAGGAAGGTGGTGCTGAGTTTGAGGGTTGGGACTGAGACAAGGTGGGTGGAGGGGAAATGAGGAAACTGGAGAAATCTGAGTTCATCCCTTGTGGTTGGAGGGTTCCTAGGCGGAAGATGAGGCGATCTTTCGCCAGCCGTCGTTTTGCTATAGTCTGGCGATGGAAGAGTCCAAGGACCTGCATGTCCTTGGTGGAGTGGGGGGGGAGGTGGTTGGGTTGGTTGGTCCAGGTGTCCCAGAGGTGTTCTCTGAAACGTTCCGCAAGTAGGCGGCCTGTCTCCCCAACATAGAGGAGGCCACATTGGGTTAGACAAATGTATGTATGTATGTATTTATCTATTTAACTAACAGACTAATGTTTTCTGAGTAACTATTTAGTTCATTGCAGCAGAACTCTTTGAAATCTCCAATTTAATTACTTTCTGAGAATTCTGGATGCGGAGGAACTGTCCATCAGAATCTTATATTTCCTGGCAATTCTACTTCATTCCTCAGGGTTCCAGTGTGTGACTCCCAGCTATACTGCAGAAACAATAGGCAATTGACAATAGTTGCAGGAGTAGGTCATTCTGCCCTTCGTGCCTGCACCACCATTCAATATGATCATGGCTCTCATCCTTAATCAGTATCCTGCTCCTGCCTTATCTCCATAACCCTTGATTCCACAATCCTTGAGAGCTCTATCCAACTCTTTCTTAAATGAATCCAGAGACTGGGCCTCCACTGCCCTCTGGGGCAGAGCATTCCACACAGCCAACACGCTCTGGGTGAAGAAGTTTCTCCTCATCTCTGTCCTAAATGGTCTACCCCATATTTTTAAGCTGTGTCCTCTGGTTCGGCACTCACCCACCAGCAGAAACATGTTTCCTGCCTCCAGAGTGTCCAATCCTTTAATAATCTTATATGTCTCAATCATATCCCCTCTCAGTCTTCTAAACTCAAGGGTATAAAACAGCTCTCTGGCGAGTGAAAATCTGAGCCATTATGTCTTGGTGGAATACCATCACACACAGTAATTTCCAGGACATAATCACTACTTATTAGTAAAACATAACAAACCTTGGTGTATTTGGACAGACATTTATATAATATTTTTATCTTGTCGTTCATGACATGATAATGCATTTAGTGACATAAAAATATATGGTTTAAATAATCTTAAAATGATACAACTGTGATATCTGTCAATGAAGTAGGAATGTTGCTTATTGCTTTTACAAGAGGACTACCGATTGTTTTATGCACTTCCACTCTGAGAGTTAACAGTTACAATACTACAGCACATTTGCCTTCTGAATTCTGCTGAGCAAATTCTTAGATTATATTGAATCTACATTCATGAAAACTATACACCAGCACTGCAGAGATTTAAAGCTACCCAATTTATTTCCATTTGCTGCAAACAGTAACAAGAATTTGTTCCTTTGTGTATTAAGTATCAAAGGAGAATTTTTGTTACTTACAGTAGTGAATAGATTTGACTGGAGTTCTATGCATCACAATCCATGAAAAATGGTCAACATTAACTCTCACATTATCTGTTTGAAAACAGTTGATCTGTCTGTCATTCTCTTTTTGAACATACTGCAAATTGTTTTCTCATATTTCTTGAATATCAGAATGTTGGACTTTTAGTTACATGTTAAAGCATCTGTGAAACATTGTGCAATGCTAATGTTAAGGAATGAAAAGTTACAATCTCCATTTTGAAGTATCTGAAAGCTATCTTAAAGCTGACCTAGTAACAATTAGCAACGGTGTCCTACTGGCTAAAATGAAGCAATTTATTATGATTTATGATTTATTCTTGCCACATGTACTGAGATACGGTGAAGAGTATTGTTTTGCATGCTATCCAAGCAAATTATACCTTACATACATTCATCAGTGTAATAGAACAGAATGCAGAATACAGTGTTACAGCTACTGAGAAGGTGCAGAGAAAGATTAACTCCCATATATGAAAGGTCCGTTCATATATCTGATAACAACGAGGAAGGAACTATTTAACAAGTGTCCATTCCACAGGAAATTCAATAGAATTATACTGAATGAACAGCCCAGAAACTACTGTGTGCTGGCATTTATGACCACATAAACTTCTCGCAATTCCTCTTTATCTAATCCAATCAGTATAAGTTTTCAATCCTATCTCCCTCATTTGTTTAGCTAGTCTATGGTAGTTAGAGATCTGGTGGCACAGTGGTTACCTCCCTAATGCTGGGCCAGAATCTCCAGAGACACAACTCCAATATCCTGATATCTTGGCCATGAAAAGTGCTTTTGTAATGTAGCCAGACAAGTTGATGATCAGCCTATAAATCCTTGCTTGATGGTAGGTACTAAGAGTGGGAGAGTCTTCTGTTTCATCATCCTGCAGATAACAATGACAGACCACTGAAGTAATTTGCCCATAAGCAAGGAATAATCAAATGGAATTCGATAGTCCAGCCCTTGGAAATGATGATGGAAGGAAAGAAACTCAAATATGGTACCTTCATGGATAACTACACCACAGAATCTCCAGTTCCTTTTATGGTAATAATCTGATGGTTTGACTGAAGACAGATGACATGCTGAAGAAAAACTGACAGAACTACAGATGCTGGAAATCAGACATGAAAACAGATATTGCTGAAAAAGTCTCAGCAGAACCGTTCTGAGGAAGGGTCACTGTGCCCAAAACATTATTGCTGCTTTCTCTACACAGATGCTGCCAAACCTGCTGAGGTTTTCCAGTATTTTCTGGTTTTGGGACCTACTGATGAGCTGAGACCTTCATATCTAATAGAGGCACACTACTTGTTTTGTTCAACTATGTATTTGAAGGACAGCTCTTTCTCAGCTCGACGAGCAATATTAAACTTCTCTTTGCTCACTATCATCTTCGGAATGCATTTGGCTGGCTATCATTTTTAAATGTTAACCTCCAAAGGCAATTTGACACGCTTTCATGGATGGTGAAAACAAAGAAGAATCATAGTGCAATATTTACTTTACCTCTTATTTTAATACAACATTTGTAAAGTATTCATTATTTTCTAATCAAGAGCCAGCAAAGCGTAATGATGCTGTACAAAATAATTTGCATATCTGCTTTTTATCTATTCCAATAAACTTGTTTGGCGAAAATCTGAGTTAAAAGCTGGTATAATATTATTCTTCCATCTTCAGAAGATCACACGAGAAAACGAGTAACTGAAATAAATTGAGGATGGATTTGTATCCTTCATGAGTGCGCTGTAAATGTACATAGATGTCTGGGCAAGTGAAATGTGCTTTTGGAATGGAGCATGTGGCTTTTCCTTATGACTGGTTTGAAATATAGAAGCCAAAACTGTCAGGAATAAAAATATTGTTAAAAAAAGCTCTTCTGGAATTTAAAGTTATTCAAACATGCAATTACCCATCGCCAAGAATTTCATTTGGGATAAAACAGTCTGGAATTTTCACAATTATTTTGAAAAGCCTGTAATAATTATTTGTAAAGGTAAGAGGCGTTTCTTCATAGCTTACTATTGTTGACAAAATGAAGCATATTTCAGAGTTTAATTTTCTTAAATTCTGCATCAAAATTTGCTTAGCATATACGCATAAGAAGGTCTCCATGGTAATGGGTCAACTGGAATATACCTGCTAATGTCACAGAAACTGGAAACGCAGGAACTGGTTCATTTAATGTGCAACAGAAACTCACAATTATAAATTATTCTAAGACTATGATAGTCTTGAGCTAGAGATCCGTCACTTATACTGTTGCTTTGATTTGTAATTCCCTTCAGTGGCGTCCAATGCAGATCAGCACTTGTTAGCAATGACCTTAAAACAATTTAAGATTGATTTGATAAGTTGTAAGAGCAATTGTTAAATTTGATAATTTAGAGGCAGGACCGTATTTGTGATGAGCAATATGTGAATGCTAAACACTCATACAGAGCACTACTTCAATTATTCATGTTGTTTAAGGCAGTTAGCACCTCAAAGGGTTAACTGACATCATGAGGTAAAATCAGTCAATCAGACCATATAGGCACTGCTCCTGGGAGGAACTAAACCAGTGTTCAATGTAATCTTGCTGTAAAAATATTTCTATAACAGTAAAATGTACTCACTTAAAGTCATGCCTTTTATCTCACAATATCTCAGATGTAATATGACTAAATATTAACAACCATGTTATAAATCTTTACTGTTTGTCAAGACTGATTAGCTTCTGCTGAAGTCTCCATGTGGGTATCCTGCCTAATTGGCATCAGCAACAAAGACTAATACCAATAAAGATAACACTACTGTTGCCATAGTCCTATTAGACCATAGGACTATTCTCTCATTAGCAAGAGGCCCATATAGTGGTTTGATTCGAGGGAAACTGCACCTTAGATGAGGGAAGAGATTGTGAAGAAGAGTTCATGGTGACCTCAGCCGGTGCGGGCAATGAACCCATATTGGTGATACTATTGGTGACGGTTTGAGAAAAAGAACAGTCAGTAAGAAAATTATTAAAATGGCAATACATGTTGAATAATTAGACTGAAGAAAATGAAGGCAAAATTATTTAGTTGGCTGAGTTAGACCAAAAATTGGCTAATTGTCAATATTTGGGAGTTTTCATGGAGGTTACTCTGTCTGTGCTCTAGTGGGTTGTACAGTGCAATTTTATACTGCTGACCTCAGTATGTGTATATTAGATCTCTCTAATCCTCACTCTTGCCATCTGGTGCTCACCAGTAACAAAAGTACTCACCATGGCTGGTTTCCACTTTCGGCCCCCATGTTTAACATCAAGCTGTGCACCAGGTTACTCACTGCCTGCAATAAACGGCCCTTTGAAATACATGTAAATGTTAAAATTTCTGAGGGTACATCAGTGACACAGGTGACCCTTCATTGCAAATAGAAGCTAACATTGTAAATGTGTTAAATCTTTACATCATCACCTGGCTGATTGACTGAAATTGTAATTACAACTACAATAATCAAGCTACATAGGCTGCCAATCCTTAGTGCCTTAAAACACTGTATAAAGGGGTGCTGCCCTTTTCCTAAGGCCTAGAATTGCACAACATCTAGTCATTTTTCAGGACTCACCGTGGTTAAGTTCCTCTGACAGAAGTTGAAGGACATCTCAGATTGATGAGTGACCAAATCCTTTACTGGCAATTGTGTAGCCCCCAACCGATATTCCACAGGTCTCCTACTTGGACTTACAGGACTGGTCATGACCCACTCCCTGTATTGTAATGTTATGGAACCCTCTACCCTGATTACCCGAACACCAGGTCAATTGTATCCCAAGCCCCTAGACTGATACCAAATGATGTCCTTGACTTATTGCCTTGGTATATCTTGACGGATGACAGTCCCTTTTGTCTTGATTGAGGACTGCTCTCCTTAAACATTGAGACATGGTGATTTGATTGTAGCACATTCACAGTGTTTGCAGCACAACCTGCTGTCACATGACATAGCACTGGGCTGTTAAAGTGACATATTCAGCCCGTTTACTGATCACTGCTGACAAACATGACAAGCTGCCTGACTTTGTGTCTGCACTTACAAGCAAAGTAAGACAGTAGCTGTAAATAAGAGGCAGCAATGACCAAAAAGGGGAGGCAAGGTAAAGATGTTGTGATCATCTACATAGGTGCAGAGAAAGTGAAGATTAAGGGAACAAGCTATGAGCTCTGAGATGCACCCTTGATGCATGAGATGTGCACCCATCCCTGCACACAAAATGCCTGGCAGCAATATTAGAATGAAAGGAGTCATTGTGCTCCAAAATGCAATGGCTTGATGTGGTAAACTGTATTCCAAATTTGTTTTAAATGTGTGAAGATGATGTGATGAGGCTGGTATGTGTCCAACATTAACTGGCACAATTGCTCAACGTTTAGCGCTGCCACCTCACAGCACCAGGGACCTGTGTTTGATCCTACGCTTGGGTGATTGTGTGGAATTTACATATTCTTCCCATGTCTGTATGGGTTTCCTCTGGGTGCTCTGGTTTCCTCTCAGTCCAAAGATGTGCAGCTTGGTTGGATTGGCCATGGTAAATTGAGAGTAGTGTCCAGGGATGTACAGGCTCAGTGGATTAGCCACGGGGTATGCAGGGATAGGGTAGAAGGGGTGGGTCTGGGTAGGATGGTCCTCAGAGGGTTGGTGTGGACTTGATGGGTTGAATGACCTGCTTCTGTGCTGCAAGGATTCTATTCTATTCTGCGTGGTGCAAATAGTAACTGTCCATTGAAATGTTGTGGATAACCATTGTGGGGCAGCATGGTGGCATAATGGTTAGCACTGCTGCCTCACAGCACAGGGACCCAGGTTCAATTCCAGCCTCAGGTGACTGCCTGTGTGGAGTTTGCACATTCTCCCTGTGTCTGCATGGATTTCCTCAGGTGAATTGGCCATGCTAAATTGCCCATAGTGTTAAGTGCATTAGTCAGAAGTAAAATGGGTCTGGGTGAGTTACTCTTCGGAGGGTCGGTGTGGACTTTTTGGGCCGAAAGGCCTGTTTCCTCACTGTAGGGGAATCTAATCTAATCTAAAATCTGTCTGAGGTGGCGGTCTAGAGGAGCAAGCAATGAGCTAGAGTCACTCGATCCTTGCTCTGACTTTTATGTTGGGAATTGTTACGGTCTAGTTTCTCTCTGCCACCTGGAGATATAGCAAATAAATGAGCTGAGATTCGGGTTTTAATGCTGTGCAAATGGGCCTCTCCATGTCCAGTGGAAAAATTTTTATCTCACTATTCAAACCCTCAGCAGAAAATCAGTGTTATTTTTCTCAATGTTGAGAATCTTACTTCTCCCAACTCATCATATTTTCCCAACAAGCTTGTCTTTGTCTACATTGTTCAGGGCATGGAAAAGTTCCGCCTTCTATTTTGAGAGGAAAAAGTTTTTTATTGAGCAACTGACAATTTTCTTTGATATGACAACAGCATGTCACCATTTTCTTCCATCCAAAATGGTGCGAGTATCATACAAAAGAAATAGAAAGACAATGAACTATCCGTGTTAGTAAGAAGGATGGAAAAGCATAATAAAAAGATGCAAATTCACAGGCTTTTCCCACCTTGGCAGGAAATAAGGATACAGCCTTTCTTCATTTTAATACATTTCAATGACCGTTAAGTATCTGAAAATTATTTTTCTGCATAACTGGAAACATAATTCTGAAAAGTTTAGAAACCCTTACATTTTAATTACAGTCACAATGAGAAAGGTATTATGCCTTCAAGAAGATTGAAAATTCCAAAACTTTCAGACAAGGAATAACACTAGGTTATGTGGAAGAGACAGTCCTTGAGATTCAGACTTGTTTCAAGATTACAGAGGAGAACAAGTGGACACAATTCTTTATTCTGTAGCTCCAGATTCAGATCATGCTTTCAAATGAAGAATACAAGAGAAGCGATCGATACCTTTGATAATATTGCAATAGCATTTGACAATTATTTTACATCACTCAGCAATCATATAATGGAGAGAACAAGGTATTATAAGATTGCACAGTTTCTAGGAGAGCAGTTGGCAACTTTATTCATAATACTTAACACTTTGTCAGAATTTTGTGGATATGATGATGTATAATCAAAACTAATTCCAGACAGAATTGCTATCGGAATTTCTGATACATGTCTTTCAGCTGCGTCACCATCAGGAAGGATCTCAGATTGGGAAAAGCTATCTAGATGGTACTAAAGCTAAAATCTAAGAATAGTACAAACGAATGATGGAACCAGTAAACTGACTTAGATCAAGAAGTTTATCAGATTTGGTCTACTTTTTAAAGTACATAAACAAAGCATCACATGATAAACACGTAGTGTCTTTAATATCCCTTGATGCTAGATTGTATTGTTCCAGAAATGGAGCTGAAAAACAAACATGAAAACAGCAACAATGTCTATCTGTCATGTCAATGCAATGCTTGTAAGAAACTTGGTCATTTCAAGTGAATGTGCAAGATTGAAAAACAACGATAGAAAACATATAACCTCTTTGTGTGAGTGAGCATCTGCTATTTAACACTAACATTGTTAGCTAAGACCAGACCTGTTCTTAATGCACCTGTAGCCAGGCTAGCCTTTTGGAAAGCTGAAATATCCTGATGGATTTGGGCCCAGGACCCGTTGGACGTGGGGATGAGATCAGGGATCCTTTGTGGAGCAAAGGGAAGGGTTAGATAAACTTTGGGATTGTTAAGACAGGATTTTGTTTAAAAGGTGCATGCACCCCTTGGAATGATCAAACCTGTTAAAGACCTGTTAAGAAGCGTAAAAACTTATCAAGCAGTCTCACTCTTGTCAAGACCTGTCAAGAAGAATCAAACTGTATTTTATGAATGAGAGTGCTTTTTTCAATTGAATGTAATCTGCAGTATGGAACTTGAAGTAAAACTTGTTTTTTTTTTCCCTTGTGTACATGTGTACTTGTGAATACTCGGTCTGTTCCAATTGGAGGAGCAGGGAAAAGGGATTATGGGTGTAAGTTGGCCTGAAGAGTGGCAAATGGATAGATCACAATTGGCTAAATAGTTGCCTTCTGTGCTTGAATATCCTTGTAACCTTCATTAGAATTGAACTGTAAAGATTACGCATTCTATTTTCCTATTCCAAAACTTGAATTGATGAAAAGTAATTTCTTGTTAATAATATTCATAGAAAAAAAGCTAAAATGGTTACGGTCAAAGCTCTATTTCTGCAGTTTATGATGCCAGAAACACACATGATTGAGCACTGTTAAAGGAAAAACTTTCAAAAGATAAAATTAAGAGTAATTTACAATTATGTTTTGTTCTGTAAGCAAGGGCAAAATGAATGACTTTTCTGAGGAATGCATTATTCAATGAATAGTAATATATCATTTTTTCTTACTTACTGAATTGCTGAGTGGTGCTCTTTTCTCTGTCCCTAAAAAACACCCTGGATAAGCAATAGAGTGTTTACAAGGATGGAGTTGAGAACATCATACTTTTCCTCGAGGGCTCCTGCTATGTTTTCCAGACGCAAGAGGAACAAAACCATTCACAATCATTGATCATGAGCAACAGATGTTGAAAGCTATGACTGGAGCTGTACCACCTTTGATATAATGCAAGTTGGCCATCAACATTTCTGAATTAGCTCTGGGATATCAGACGATGTACTCATACAATTCATAAAATATAAACTCCTGGAAAACAATAGCCAAGGAGAGAGAAACAGAGGTACATTTTAGGTTGATGACATATCATCAGAATCTGAAATATTAACTCTTTCTCCTTCTACAGATGCTGCCTGAGCTGGTGAATTTCTCTTTAAAATTTATTCAATTACAGGATGGGGGCATTGTTGCCCAGCATTTATTGACCATCCTTAATTATCCAGGGACAGTTTAGAGTTAACCACATTGCTGTGAGTCTGCAGTCATATGTTGGCCAGACCAGGTAAGGACAGCAGATTTTCTTTCCCATAAGCAGTTAATGAATCAGATGGGGTTTTATGACAATCAGCAGTGGTTACATGGTCATCATTAAGCCAGCTCTTCATTCCAGACTTTATTGAATTCAAATCTCAGTACCTGCTGTTGTGGGATTCTACCTATGTTCTCAGAATATTGACCTGGGGTTCTAAAGCACTAGTCCAGTGACATTAAGACTTCACCATTGACTCCACACCACACCCCACCCCACCATTCCCTCAACACACACATGCACACACCTTGAATGCTTTCAAACTTCTTATTTTTTCTAATTCAGAATTTTAATATCTGCAGTATCTTGTTTTTATGTATTTCAAATGTTGTGTATTTCAATTCAGTTGTGTATTGGGATGATAGTGTCACTAACTAGGCAACATTTATTGTCAAGGGGGCAGTTATGAGTCAACCACATTGCTGTGGGTCTGGAATCATATGGCGGCCAGACCAGGTAATGTTTACTTGGACTTTAATAAAACCTTTGACAAAGTTCTGCATGGTAGAATAATTAGGAAAGTTATATCACATGTGATTCAGGGTGAGCTTGCTAATTGGATACAAACTTTGTTTTATCGTAGGAGATAGAGGGTGGTCACAGAGGGTAGTTTCTCAGACTGAAGGCCTGTGACCAACAGTTTTCCACAAGGATCCACACTGGGTTTATTTTGGTTTTCATTTATATAAATGATTTGAATGAGAATATAGGAGACATGGTTAATAAGTTTGCAGATGACCCCAAAACTGATCTGGAATTGAAAGTGAAGAAGTTTATCTAAGATCACAAAGAGATCGTGATCAGTTAGGTCAAAGAGCTGAGGAATGGCAGATAAAGTTTGTTTGGATAAATGTAAGGTATTGCATTTTGGTAATACAAACTAGGGCAGGATTTATATAATTAATGATAGGGCCCTGGGTAGTGTTGTAGAACAGAGACACCTAGGGATTCAGGTACATATCTCTTTGAAGTTTGCGTCACAGGTAGACAGGGTGATTATAAAGGCATTTAGCACATTTGCCATCATTGCTCAGACCTTTGAGTATAGGAGTTTGGACATTCTGTTTAGATTGTACTCTTCTGGAATACTTTGTGCAGTGCTGGTGGCCCTGTTGTAGGAAGGATATTATGGAAAGGGTTCAGAAAAGATTTGCCATGATGTTGCCAGGAATGAAGGGTTTGAGATATAAAAATAGACTGGAAAGGCTGGGGCTATTTTCACTAGACTGTAGGGAGCGAGGGGTGACCTTATTGAGGTTTATAAAAGCAAGAGGGGCATAGATAAGGTGAATGCCAATGGTCTTTTCCCTAGGGTCAGGGAGTTCAAAACTAGGGGGTGTATCTTTGAGCTGAGAGGAGAAAGATTTAAAAAGGACATAAGGGACAACATCTTTACACAAAGAGTGGTCAGTGTGTGGAATGAACTTCCAGAGGAAATAGTGGATGCAACTTTTAAAATACATTTGGATAAGTACATGAATGGAAAAGGTTTGGATGGATATGGTCCAAGCGCAGGCAGAAGGGGCTAGTTTAGTTTGGGAACATGGTCAGCGTGGACTAGTTAGACTGAAGGATCTATTTCTATGCTATACAACTCTTTTGATATTCACAACAATAGAGTAAATGCTTCCAAGTTGCTCAATTGTAAGGTATAATCCACACTAAAGTATCACTGTATGAGCTCTGACAAGAGTTTCTTCCTAAAGAAAGATAACAATACATCTGTCTGAGAAGTGAAAGGGACGCACCTTGAAATGTTGCTGTGCTGAGTCCATGTTTCAAAAATTTAAAAGGAATCATTGTTGTAACATGATTGTTTTGAACTTAAAGTTACATGTAAGTCATACCAGTAATGACTTTTAATCACACTGAAATAGTCGAGCAGCCAAATCCCATTAACTGTAATATTGAAGCGATGTCTTTAGCATTAGCTTCTGGCAAAGATTTATGGCAGCTTCATACAATCAATCAAATAGCCTCAAGGATAATCGACAATGGCTTCAGGTAATCACTTGTATTTCACTTCTGAAATGACTTACAGAAAGGTAGTGATTCATTTCCGAACTTGGAAACAACATCAAATGATAAATTTCTGCTAATATCTAGTATCTGATTTCAGTATTTCTTTCTCTGCCTTGGGCTTTTAGTTTCTATAAATAACTTACATCACAGACATCGGACTGCATTAACACCGGTCGGCTTTAAATGTCAAGTTACAAGATTAGTATCTTTCGACAGCTATGATGGTAAAGATCGATGAACATTGGACAAACTTTTCCAGCCTGGAAATTATTCATCTCAGACTTTTGAGTGTTCGCTGTACTTGCTCATTTATGTATCGAGAGACATTTTGAAAACTTATCCATTTGGATGTTATTCAGTGAACAAGAAAACATGAGAAAATTAAATTAGGATTCAGAGAAAACATATATAGGTAATTTCTCTGTTACTCACTGAGGGAAGGTTGAAGTGTCAATTGAGAAAATGAAGCACTTTCAGCTCTAATGATGAACTTCACAACTTTCACGGCTGTTGTGATGATGAAAGACAAACAATGGTTCCATAGGGAACCAAAAGGGAACTGTCTCTGGGGACTAATCAAACAAATTAAAAGAAGAACAAAGAGAATTCCAAAGACAATTCTGGAAATAAGGAAATGTTGACTTCCCTACTAATCTTAGAGTTGCACAATTGTTTTTCTGTGGCTGTTAGTACCACTTCCCTTTCATCTTGCTGTTTTTCTCTGCTAACATCTTGGAAACACCACCAGAAAGCAAGAGTGCACTCTCGATTATCCTTGAGGCTATTTGATTGATTATATGAAGCTGCCATAAATCTTTGCCAGAAGCTAATGCTAAAGACATCGCTTCAATATTACAGTTAATGGGATTTGGCTGCTCGACTATTTCAGTGTGACTAAAAGTCATTACTGGTATGACTTACATGTAACTTTAAGTTCACAACAATCATGTTACAATATTTGAACATTGGACAGAATGTGACTCCCTTTGACCTGCATGGAGGTTGGTCTCTATAGGAAGATCCTGCTTAGTGCTGGGAGTTGCAGACTTGTCTGGAAGTTCAATATCAGGATCAGATAATTCTTCTACAAGATCCTTACCAGTAGTCCAAATGGTAGCCAGTCTTCAGCCACACATAGTCAACGGTTCCATCTGATATTCTTGTAATCTCTTTATACGTAGGAGAGTATTTGTGCAGTCATTTACCATAATATGGGTATTTCCAGTACTGGAATCTTTGCAATATGTGAATAATGTGGCTTAACGTTGCTGTGTGACTGTTATTAGCTGGACTTCCAGCTTAAAAATCTCTCATAGACAGACTTTTCTGACTCTTACTTAATTTTAATATTTTCAGTTGACACTTAGCTTTAAGATTCTTTAAGGTACTTTGTAGGTCTGCAGTTTATGCCTCCGCATTTAACTGAAAGAAAACTTAATCACTTTCCTGAATTGCTGATTAGTCTTAATCACAGACTTCAGCTGTCACCTAGGCAGTTTAATATCTATGAACATTCAATAACAACTCGATCCAATTTGGACATAAGCCTTTCCTTTTCTCTGGTTAGACCTTACAAGTTGCTTGCAGTTATTGAACTATATTTCAAGAGTTTTTCATTTTTTTCTCGAGTCTATCAAGTTTGTCTTAAAGTTCTTTGCTTTGTTGTAAATGCACTTCATGTAAAGTTGATTTCTGCTAACAGAATGGAACGCTATGAGGCATTGATATTTATGAATCTGTGCTGAAGGCTGAGACATTAATTAAACATAATTGACAATCCTTTTTTAGCCCCGTACAGTGAGTCTTCTCAGATATTGTGGCCACCTTGTGGCCTGCCTGTGGAGAATTCTGAAGTTCCTGTGGTGTTCATTAGTGTTACAACTATTATAAGGTTTTCTTCAACTGCTGTATCTTTATGGATGTCAATAATTTGTGCCTCTTCATTCCTTTCAGATTGTAACACAGAATGGTCATTTACCTTCAGCTGATTGGTCTGAATTTTGACACCATCTCATTTATCTCTAAAGGGTGGAGATGCAGCTGACAGAAGCTAAGACTCATTTGATTCTGGTTGCTGCTGTTGCTGACGGATGACACTTTGTGGGTTTTAGTAAAGTAAGCCATTAAGTTACAACTTTGTTACCTTCTCCAATAAAGGGACAGTTCTCTTCCAAAAAGATAGGGTTCTTGCCCAATGCTAGTCCATTCTGAGAGTGTAAGGGCGGCAGTCCAAGGGCTCAGTGGTTAGCATTGATTCCACCTTTGGCCGACTGTCACTTTGGAGTTTGCACGTCTTCCCTGTGTCTGCTTGTGTTTTTTCTGGTTGCTCCGGTTTCCTCCCACAATCCAAAAGATGTGCAGATTAGGTGGATTGGCCAGGCTAAATTGTTCATAGTCCCCAGAGATGTGCAGGCTAAGTGGATTAGTCATGGAAAATGTAGGGTTACAAAGAGAAGGAGGGGTTGGGGGGGGTGGATTTGGGTAGGACTCTCTTTGGAAAGTTGGTGTGCACTCAATGGGCTGTTTCCACACTGTAAGGATTCTATGTTGATATTAGTATAGGAAGATCCAGGACCTCTGCTTCCAGCAAATGAATGACAGCTCCATTCTGTCTCATCCTTTCCTGAAACAACGAGGAGTTTTTTTTAGCTTGTTAACTTCAATCTTGGTGCCTTTTTATCCCACTGTCTGTACTTTCCCTTCTAAGAGAGAGGAAAGTTCAGCACTATCTTCCTGTGGTTCTATGGCTGGTGATTCTGTGCTCAAGGCTGATGCACAGTACACTGAAACAACTTCAGTTTCAGTTCAACAATTAAACAAACAAGATTCATAATCTCACCGCCATGTCTGCTTAATAAAGAGACTCTGATTGGGGATGACATACAAAGTCTGTCAGAATAGAGTGATTTTGATTCTGATTCGAACATCCCCACCACCCCAAAGCTGAATGGAAAATGGTTGGAGACATCTTAGCCTCAGTCATGAAAGTGAATCTGAGAGAATAAAAGTCATTTGTCCTGTTTCCAGTTCTAAAATTAGTTTTCTTGCCAATAACTTTGACATCTACATACAAAATTCATGCTGTGGTTTTGCTTTTTTTAGGAATGCCATTATCCTGCATAGGATATAATCCTGACATACCCCAAGAATAATTTATTTGGATCCTCAGTGTCCCCAGACTTATAGATTGTTGAGGTCTGTTTTTTATGCTATAGATCCAGACCTGACATAGTCTCTCCCTAGCACTCATGATCTCCTGGTTAGACAAAGTTCTCACTAATGAGATCATTTAATACCATCGACTGTATCCTTTTTCTGTTGCACTTTTTGCCAGCAGACACTTTATATGCTTTTTTCATTTCCCATTTCTGTGAACACCTCTAATCTGCAGGAACTGGGGCTGATTGAGTTCTTCAGCTTGTGGTGTTTCCTGCTGTGGATTTTCCCCATGTCTTTTTCAGTACTGCCTGGCAATTCCCTCGCTGTGGTCTGTTGCCCAGTGTGACCTCAAAATCATTCTCCCGACATGTCCTGTTGTTGTGAAGATGCTGTTAAAGTTTTTCTTCCTCTTTTATGGCCAGATTTATGGCATGTCCTGGTCCTTCACTCACTGCCCTATACTGTCATAAGGTTTCTCTGAAGCTGCCTCCTCATTGCTTACTGCAGCTCCTGTGTGTGTGTGGTCAAAGCTTGTAGGATTGGGTCTGGGTCCTTGATAGAAGGTTGACCTCACTGATGTGTGAGAAACATAACAGCCCTTATGAAGTAAAGATTATATCTGAGCAACCAGATACATCATAAGCTTTCACATCATCAAGATACAACACCTGACACACATGCTCAGTAGCTCTTCTTAGAGCATGTGTTAACCCTTCACTCACAATGCACTGGAAACAATGCAACACTTTGTGGAAGGGAATGGGTTCCAAATGACATTGCAATCATTACTGGCATTTAATGACTTCAGGATATCAAGGCACCTTCCTGGATATTGCTGGTGGAGATGCAGCCATTTATGGATTTTGATGTGGGAAAGCAATTAGTGTGGCCCTGTTATGATTCAATTCATACCTAGGCCGGAATTTAGGTTAAATTTCTGTAAAGTGGTTTAAGTTTGTGTATGGTGCTAAATAATTGCAAGTCTTCAATGCTCATACACAGACACACTATTTCTTTTAGTTGGAAAGATAAAATAGTAATAGGTAGGAAGCACTTTATCGCATCTGGAGAAAACAGATAAAAATAACATATAAAATGACACGTACAGGAATGAAAATAAGGTATGGTGCACAAGTATCCTTCAAACAACATTTGTTTAATAAAGAAACCAATGAGTCTAGTAGGACTTTTGTTTCCTCCCTGTAGAAAACAAATAAGTACAACTTCCCGTGTCTGCGTGGGTTTCCTCTGGGTGCTCCAGTTTCCTCCCACAGTCCAAAAATGTGCAGACCAGGTGAATTGGCCATGCTAAATTGCCCGTAGTGTTAGGTAAGGGGTAAATGTATGGGTGGATTGTGCTTCGGCGGGTCAGGGTGGACTTGTTGGGCCGAAGGGCCTGTTTCCACACTTTAAGTAATCTAATCTAATCTAATTATTTGCTGTTAACTATTCGCAACAGAACAGAAATCTACCAAAGAACTGTTTAACAAATAATACTTTAAAGAGCTTTGAAAGCTGTTCACCAATATGTCATTTGTTCCAATTGACCAATCTTGCTCAGGCAGAAATGGATTAAACTACTGATGTACTAATAATGAATAGTCTTATGATAAGAAAATCATGCGTTATTGTTTACGTCATATTGTGTTTTGGAGCAACCAGTTTCATGCTGCCACATGCTATGTCAGAACAGATTGAGGTTGGAGTATATGTTCTGGTGTGATGTTGGTCAGATGGATCATATGAAATCTCATTAGTGAGACGTTGGATTAGCCCAGCCAACAACTGCATTCACAATACATCTTTCGAGTTGGCTATAAATGAACAAACTCATTTTTGATGTCCAACTGGGGCTTGAGAAGTGTGGCGTTGGAAAAGTACAACAGGTCAGGCTGCATCCCAGGACAATCGACATTTCAGGCATAAGCCCTTCATCAGGAATATGGGGGTTGGAAGGGGCCTGGGAGATAGATAATTTGGTAATTGAGGGTGGGGCTGGGGGAAAGGGAGCTGGGAAGGTGAAAGGTAGATGCAGGTGAGAGGTGATGGTGATAGGTCAGAGAGGAGGGTGGAGTGGATAGGTGGGAGGGAAGACAGCAGTGCCAAGTTGGAAGGTTGGTTCTCGGATAAGATGGGGGTTGAGGAGATGAGGAAACTGGTGAAATTGACGTTGGCGCCATGTGGTTGGAGGCTCCCAAGTTGCAAAATGAGGCATTCTTCCTCCAGTCACTGAGTGGCTTGGATTTGGTGGTGGAGATGGCCCAGGACTTGCATGTCCTTAGCAGGACAGGAGGGGGAGCTGAAGTGGTCAGCCACAGTGTGGTGGGTTGTTTGGTGTGTGTGTCCCAGAGATGTTCCCTGAAACGCTCCGTAAGTTGGCGTCCTGTCTCCCCAATGTAGAGGAGGCCACATTGAGAGCAAAAGACACAGTAGATGATGTGTGTGAAAGTACAAGTAAATCCCTGTCAGGTGTGGAAGGATCCTTTAGGGCCTTGGATGGAGGTGAGGGGAGAAGTGTGGGTGCAGGTTTTATACCTCTTGCAGTAACAAGAGAAGGTACCGGGAGTGGAGGGTGGTATAGTGGGCGGCTGTGGATCTAATGGGGAACTCGCAGAGGGAATGATCTCTG
Source organism: Hemiscyllium ocellatum (assembly GCF_020745735.1). NCBI lineage: Eukaryota > Metazoa > Chordata > Chondrichthyes > Orectolobiformes > Hemiscylliidae > Hemiscyllium > Hemiscyllium ocellatum. The sequence continues at coordinate 74,520,147 of NC_083411.1, read as the reverse complement.
TGGTATGCTGATAGGGAATATATATCTCTGGTGGTGGGGCCTGACTGTCGGTGGTAGAAATGGTGGAGGATAATGTGCTTTATCTGGAGATTAGTGAGGTGGAAGGTAAAGACTGGGCTGTTCAATCCTTATTGCGTTTGGAGGGATGGAGTTCAAGGCGGAGGTGCAGGAAGTGAAGGAGATGTGCAGGAGGGTATTGTTGATCACATGGGAGGGAAAATTGAGGTATTTGAAATAGTAGGCCATCTGGGGTATTCTGGAGTGGAATTGCTCCTCTTGGTGGCAGAAGAATTGGGAGTAAGGGACCACTTTTTTACAGAAGGATGGGAGGAGGTGTAGTCCAGGTGATTATGGGAGTCAGTGAGTTTGAAGTGGATGTCTGTGTTGAGTCAGTTGCCAGAGGTGGAGACGGAGAGATCCAGGAAGGGGAGAAAGGTGACTGAGATGGCACTTGAGGTCAGGGTGAAAGGTGTACGTGAAGTTGAGAAACTGGAGGTTGTCCAGTCACATGTGTTGTGACAATGTCTATTTGATTTCAGTCTTAGGTGATTATGTGAAGTTTGCATATTCTTCCCGTGTCTGTGTGGGATTCCTCCAAGTGCTTCAGTTTCCTCACACAGATCAACGATATGCAGATTAGGTGGATGAGGCATGGAAAAGGCAGGCTTACAAGGATAGTGTCATGGGTTGGGTCAGGGTGGCATGCTCTTTGGAGGGTCGGTGACCTGAATGCTTCCACATTGTAAGGATTCTATATTCTATAATGATTCACTATCATTGCAGGTAATGGTGAAACAGGCCAAATAATAGAATCATAGAGTCTTTACAATGCAGTAAGAGGCAATTCGGCCGATTGAGTCTGCACCAAACCTCCAAAGGACATCCCAATCAGATTCATTCCCTCACCTTATCCCTGCAACCCCACATTTCCCACGGTTAATCCACCTAGCCTGCACTTCTTTGACTGTAGGAGGAAGCCAGAGCACCTGGAGAAAACCCACACAGACACGGGGAGAACATGCCAACTGCGTGCAGACAGTCACCCAAGACTGGAATCGAACTCAGTCCCCTAGCGCTGTGGGGCAGCAGTGCTAGCCACTTTCTGGGAAGCTAGTGATATATTACTGATAAATGTCAGGACATTAAGAGTTAGACGATGAGTTGTAAAATTCTAGAGCTGGCTGATTGAATAGCTTCCAACCCTCAACTTGCTGCAAGAATCTGCAGAAGTTTCATATTAATTGACCCCTCAGCTCATAATGGAAAGTTAGGGCTAATATTTAACTATGTAGATATTTCAAGTCAACATGTTCAGAGATGTAATGACACACTTCTGAGGCAGATGGGAATTGAAGCTAAGCCTCCTGGCACAGAGATAGGATATTACCACTGTACCACAACAGCCCCTTAATACTTAACAATGTATATACTTTTTATATGACATCATCATTGCACAGAAAGATATACTATTAAGTCTAAGTTTTTGCTTGAAGTAAATTTCTCAAAGTTCTTAAAACATAAACAATTGTAGTTCTTTCTTACTGTCTGTCTTTTTTATTTCTCACTTATGTATGTTGTGAAGATGGCTCAAATCCTCCGCCTCTCACATCAGGAACTGGGAAAATATCTCAACTGACTTTCAATTGCAAGGTGCACCCGAGAGTTTCTTGGGCTCACCGAAACTTGCAGTGAATCAAGTCAGAATGAAATCAATATATTTCATCAATCCTTAGTAAATGCTGCAATAGATGTTCTGTTCAATCTGCTGTTTTTTTTAACTGACTAATAAGAGACATGGAGTAAAAACAAAACCAAAGAACTGCAGATGCTAGAAATTAGAAACAAAAGCAGAAATTGCTGGGAAAGCTCAGCAGGTCTGGCAGCGTCTGTGGAGAGAAATGAGGGTTAACACTTCTTCAGAATTTCTGCTTTCATGTCAAAGTCACAAAGTCAACAGGCTGGGTTTTAGATGAGGTAAGACTGCTCTTCTCTTAATCCAAGAAAGAACAGTTGGTCTCAAATGGACCAATTTCTAAGAAGCTTGCCCAGCAGCAATAATACATGGGGAGTGGTCTGAACAGGCTCAAAATAGACTCCCATCTCTTGGTGGGATGAAAGAACTGTGCTCAAGAACTGTGGCTCTTGCAGTCTGAGCAGTGACATTACTCAACAGTGTGCATTGCTGGTACTTCAAGGAGGTGTAGAAGAAGTGGACATGGACACTGGTCAGAGGTGAGTCTGGTGTTTCCCAAAGGGGAGGAATTGGAGTGACATTACTCAGGAGTTGTGGAGTCGGTTTCTGTGGCAGTCAGGCCTGAGGGCTGAAGGGGTGGGTGATATCATGTTGGTGCATCCAATAACCACAGAGCACACTCTCCATTGACATACCACTCCCTCCACCCACCTTCCTTCTCACCTTTTCAAAGACCTTTCAAAGATAGTCTTCATTCTCTGATCCTCCCGCTACTGCTGGAGTCTTCTGCCAGTGGAGGCAGACCGAAGCCATTAATTGAGCAGTTAAAGCACTCAATGTGCCTAACGATGGGTAACCTACTGGATGTGTTACCTACTGAAACTCTTTCCTACCTCCCCGTACTATAAGAACAGCTTGGATGGAGGTAGGAAAGAGGCAACTGGTGCAGCTGACTAACTGTATTGCCTTCTGGAAACATGGTCAATGGGCAGGCATAAAATCTAACCATCAAGCACAGAAGTAGTATCTTTGATCCATTAAATCTACTCTTGTTCCCTGTGGAGAAATATTTTCCTCAGGTAAGTCCTAGTCCCTTCCACGCAAGGAAAACGTGTGGTGGCAGTAGACACCCAGCTTGAAGAGAAATTATGCTCCTCAGAAATCTCCTCTCAGGACACTCCAATGGTAGCTGAACCCTCCAGCGTTACTCCACCTGCTCCCTGAGGATAGTGCACTTGCCTCTCCAAGTCAGTGAACCCATTTCGACATAAATATCTCCTTCCTGCTGCCTCTCCTATCAACCCAAAAACTTTGCACTTCCCCATTTTCCCACCCAAACTGTTAACATTAGTTTGCATGAGCTGCCACTTTTCACCTTCCCCATCCCCTCCTTCTCCCAATGCAGCCCTAGCTATAACAGGTAGACATGCCTGGCCTCCCACTGGATCCCAGCTCATGGTTGATGACTCCCCCTCCCACATGACACTTTTCCTTCCCATGTTGAAACGTATCCTCTATTATATGTTGAGTTGAAAATCCCCTTCATTATTTTCATCCCAACATTCAGTCTCAAAATGCACACAATTAAGTTATCCAGCCTCCCTCCCATAGCAGTGGCCCCCATAATCTCCTTGACTGTTAATGGGCAGACCGCCCCCATGCCCCGATCCATTGATTGACTTGAGAGACTTGAGCCACAAACTCTGAGACCCCAGAGCCCTGACTAAAATCTCTGACCATGTTGCTACCACTCCCCAGATTGGTTACACTGGACCCACAGGGCAGACTGTGCCCACTCCCTGCACTGTAGAGTTACTGATGCTCTGACCCTGACTTCCCCTGGTACCAAAATGACTGTATCCAAGTCCCTGTACTGATATTGGAGACCATCATTGATTTACAGCACTAGGACCCCCTGCCTGATGGGTGCCTCCCTGGACTTCTGGGAGGACCACCCCCTTAGTATTTGAGACGCGAGGTGCCATTTTCTTGCAGCACAAGCTACATGATTGCTGCATATGTGAGATAGATATAGCAGTGAGCCATACAGCAAGATGTCTATCCCCTTGACCGATGACTGCTGGCATCCATGACAAGCTGCCTACTGGGTATCTGCACTAAGAGGCCAGGCCATGCAGGGCGTTGTGAGCCTTAAAGTGTGAAAAGACGAGACATGGATTCTGTGGGCATCTAGATAAGTGATGCACAAGCATCCATGTGATATAACCTGGTCCAATCCGTGAGCTGGGTGTCTGATCTAAGATGCAAGGCATCCTTGCAGCAGGGCACACTCCACTGAAATGCAGAAGTGTACTGTAGGTCGAACAGAAATGTGCTGTGATGCTGTGGAGAAACTGGCATGTGTCAGATGCCGGGGTCCGTGGATATGGGGTGCATGTAGTATGCCCTGAGATGTTGGTAAAATACGCCCAAGCAAGATGTCTGGAGGATGAAGTGGTGACCTGGAGGCTCAGGTATTCATGTTGGTATTCTTGGCATTTGCCTTTCATCCGGTATCTGGTAGAATAATAACATGCATATTGAGGAGGTGAGATTTGGTGTTTAGTAGGGTGATAATGAGTAATTATCCCTGTTAGTAGGATTCTTGTTTCTCCCTCATGAGAATCACATCTCAATGTCCAGAAACCACTGCTCCCAATGTTGAGAATGGCCTCACTTGACTTTTCACACAATTTTGCCAACTTTCTCGCTGTTCAGGGCCTTCTCAGATTCTACCCTTTGCCTTTGTGTTTTAATGTTGCCTGAAGCTGACCTTTGGTTTTAAGGCTAATTTCTACTAAGCTGGGCAGGTTGACTAATTAAGGCTAGTAATCATTTGCAGCCATTCAAATCCTTCTGACAAAACTGTGACTTGGCAGTTGGTACCTTTTCTGCATTTTCCTTCTGTTGTTACCATGACACTCTTTTGACACTGCATCCTTTTAGATGAATGAAAGGTTTGAACGAGGGGCTATACCTGCTCTGCCCTTGCTCAACCTGCCTGGCCCTCTTCATTCCAGAATGTTCTTGGGTCAGGTACGGAGGAATGAATTGCTCTTTCAAACCGAAATCCTTCTCTGGTGCTCTCTGCGCCGTTGCCTGGAACGCCCTGGTGTGTTTTCCCTTTGCAGTGGTGTGGTCGCTGGTCTAACCTGGGACTACGTCACCCACTACTTAAAGCGACAGGGATCAACAGATATGGGGAGAAAATGGAAACAGGGGACTGAGTTGGATGGTCAGTCACGCTCACATTGAATAGCAGTACAGGCTCAAAGGGCAAAATGGCCTCCTCCTGCTCCTATTTTCAATGGTGTTACTGGGTTTTGCCTCAGGCGTTTTGTTGGCATTCACTGCTGTTTTCTGGCTCTGGTCACCACTTGCCACCATATAGGTGCAATGCTTGTGCTGAGATCAGCCAGCTGGACCTCACAGAGTATGAGTTCCCTGAGTGGGGCACTTATCCTGGTCCAGTCAGGGGGTTCTGGTTGAGATAAACGAGTCAACGCCAAGGGTATTGAGATAATGAATGTCTGACTTACTGAGACACAGTGCTAATTTCAAAGGCTATGCATTTTTAAATAAAGGGTGATGAGTTATTTCAGTAGTAATATCATTTAGGAGCTCAAGCCAAATGCGTGTCTGACACAAGTTTAGTGCAGGCTGTTAGCATTTATTGTCTATAATGCACCTACATTAATGTGGTTGAACAAGTGTTCGCTATTGCTTTTTTCCATCATTGTATGCAATTCTGGTCTCCTTCTTATCGGAAAAATGTTGTGAAACTTGAATGGGTTCAGAAAGGATTTCCAAGGATATTGCCAGGGTTGGAGGATTTGAGCTATAGGGAGAGGCTGAATAGGCTGGGGCTGTTTTCCCTGGAGTGTCGGAGGCTGTGGGGTGACATAATAGAGGTTTACAAAATAATTAGAGGCATGGATAGGATAAATAGACAAAGTCTTTTCACTGAGGTCAGAGAGTCCAGAACTAGAGGGCATTGGTTTAGGATGATAGGGGAAAGATTTAAAAGGGACCTAAGGGGCAATTTTTTCATGTAGACGGTAGTGTGTGTATGGAATGAGCAGCCAGACAAAGTGGTGGAGGCTGCTACAATTACAACATTTAAAAGGCATCTGGATGGGTATATGAATAGGACGGGATAGCATCTGGCATTTTTTATTCATTCACAGGATGAGGGCATTGCTGGCTAGGCCAACATTGATTGCCATCCTTAATTGCCCAGAGGGCAGTTAAGAATCAACCACGTTGCTGTGGGTCTGGAGTCACATGTAGGCCAGACCAGGTAAGGATGGCAGTTTCCTTCCCTAAAGGGCATTAGTGAAACAAATGGGTGCTGTGTTTGCACTGTGTCTGGTGTGTGGGTTTTGTGGTTTCAGACTTTTACTTGGCCAATGTACCCAGCATCCTTTACTGTTTGGCTTGGTTAGCAATCTATCTGTATTTTAGCAGCCAGTAGGTTGCTACAAGTTCCCAGAGCTATTTTATCCAGAACTACCATGAAGATACAACAATTAGAGTGAATCCAGAGGGAACAGTTTGTTATATCTATATATTTTAAGGGTTTTCCAAGGGCAATGAAGAGCAAAAGAAACACCTTCACTTCTATTCCTTTTTACCACTTAATGTCCATATTTCACCTTCTTATGACATGCCCCGCACCAACATCGTGAAGAGGCCACCTCCTGTCACACAAAATTCACCTTCCCACCCCTATCTGCCAGATAAAGATTGACAGCACATTCATTTGGGACTATGAAATGAGGTCCTGGAATTAAACAGGCCATTCTCATGCTCCAAGGTTCTAAACTGACCTGAGATATCTTAATCCTTATTGCCAAACTATTGCTTCATTTTGTGCACAGTAGTGTGAGAGGTAAAATATGAATACTTCAATAGGATGGACAAATAATCATTGAACTATAATGACAGTAACTGTTAATAGAAGTCTAGATGTTATTTAGCTCACCATAACATAGCAACACCAATATTTATCTTGTAATGCATATTTAATGGTTATCAGATTCATGTTTTACAACAACCAGTTACATGATTTTTTTAATGAAATTTTATTCTGTAATTCATTACATTAGGTTAAAATTCTTTTAGAAATATGCATTGCTGAATGGAATTCCTGTAAAAGTATTACATATCTGAATGATCAACCTCATTTACTTTTTAAGAAATGATTTGCTTTCCCTTTTTGTTTTCATATATCCCACATCGTGTATTCTGGTACCAGTTAGTTTATCAGTAAAAAGATAAAAGAAGTCTCCAACACAGGTCAGAGCAAACATAAGACAAGAATAATATGAATCTGCCAATATTTATGAACTCTTCCTGTTCAAGCAGTGGTAACACGAGCTTTCGAACATTGATCACTTTCCATTAAGGTTGTGGCATCTGGTCCTGTCACTAACATCAATTACAGAAGGGATGAGAGCAAAAGCAAGCAGCAAAGGGTGACATGACAAAATAGCCACCAAAGATTGATTGACTCCAGAGAGTTTAAAACTGTGCACTGAGGAGCTGAGGCTCAGCAGAGACATCATGTTCACCTGGACGCTCATCTGTGCTCTGGCAGTTCTGTCGGCAGCCGGTCGATTGAAAGCTCTCCCAGTTTTCCCTGAGAACTCCAGGATACAAGAAGGTAAGTGGAATGCCTCCAGAACCATGTGACTGTAGAAGGTTACTTTTAGATATGCAATTCTTTTTTTGTCTGCCTTTTGTTACATCAACTGTATCCTATTAATTCATGAGCAACTGGACCAAAGGACACCAGAGTCTGACAAGGCAATGACCTCCATCCAATGTTTGTAGGTTGAATGGAGGTCCGAGTCCTGGAAATGGCCAGACAATGAACACATTTTCCCAATGTCATCTATTCGAAAGTGACAAAATGTACGTACTTCTTTTGAGCAGCAGGTGTCAGATAATGTCATGACAGAAAATAAATCTAAGTACTGGAAATTGTAGTTTAACGAGAAGAAGGACTTACATAACAAATGGAATAAACTAGCTTGAGATTAGGGATGAAATATTCTTCTTTTAAGGGCGAGCAGCATCAAAGTAGTTTTCTTTCCCCTGTAATAATCTGTGATATATTATACTCCAACCCACGTTCAAAAAAGACACATAATCCCCTAATCTTTCCAAAATTCATTACGTGTGTAACCAATTCTCTTTTGAAGGTTACTGTTGTATCTGCTCTTCATCCCTGCATTAATGTATTACAGACCATACCTACGCTCTGCATTAAAAATACTTCTTCACTTCTCCCTCTGGTTGTTTTGCCAATGACATTAAATCCATGTCCTCTGGTTGAGCCACCCATGTAATCAATTCCTTCCTATATGCTTTCTTCAAGTCCCTCAAGATTTTGTACAGCTTTATTGAATCTCTCTTTAGCTTTTTCTGCTTTAAAGAGAACAATATCAAAATTTTTAATTTCTCCACAGATAGAAAGTCCATCTTCCTTGGAACCATTCTAATTGTTGTTTTATCTTCAAATATTTTGTTTGATAGGAAAGGGGATTATTTTTGAACCATGTAGACATTCACAAAGTCTTCTCTTATAATTCTTACAGTGTGGAAGCAGGCCATTCAGCCCATACTGATTCTCTGAAGAGCATCCCAGCCAGACTCACCCCTTACCCTATCCAGGTAACTTTGCATTCCCGATATAAATTCCACCTAACTTGCAAATCCTTGGACACTATGAGCAATTTAGCATGACCAATCCACCTAACTTGCATATCTTTGGACTGTGGAAGGGAACCAGAACATCTGAGAAAATCCACACAGACATAAAGAGAATGTGCAAAGTTCACACAAGGGTGGAATCAAACCCGGGTCCCTGGTGCTGTGAGGCAGTGATGCTAACCATTGAGCCACCGTGCCATGGCTGCTGCCTCCACAATGTACAACTCAGAAGTAGACAATATGCGTGGTTCTATTACACAGGAATTAACTCATATAGACAAATATATTTCTTATGTTTTCATACTTCCTTGGTGGAGGTATTGAATTTTTCAAAATATATTTCGCATTGATATTACCTACATGTAGGGGTTCAAGTATCTAAGTTGGCTGGATGGCTGGCTTGTGATACAAAATGATGCCAACAGAATAGGTTTACTTCCTATAATGACTGAGGTCAACATGAAGACCCGACTTTCTCAAATCTCACTTGAAACATGGTATCCTAGGTTACACCATGATTAATCATCTCTCTGTAATCACTGAGAAGCTCTATTGTCCAGTAGAACTGTGTTGACCTCACCTTTTACCTATATATCTTATTCCATAAAGCACTAAGCAATATCCACCATTTCCAATAACCCTATTCAGTTGATACACTTCTGTATAACAAGCATGTTCTGTAATATGTCTGTTCACTTATTATCTGACTGATTTGAAAGTTGATTTTATTCTTCAAACTACAAGTATTTCTCTTGAATTATTTAATGTACCAACAGAATTGGCAACGGTTCAGCTCTAAGGTACTGGGATGATGTACACTGACTAGGGCGCAGCCCTTAATTAGAAATTTACTGAACAGTTCCAAACTTCCTCAATATTTGATTTTTAATATAAAATTCCTCAGAAGTTTAATATGTTAAACACATGACTGCAACTCTATTCATGTTAAGCAACTCAGCATAATAATTAAACCATACTGGAGCACAACTGATAAATTTAGTGATTATACATTTCCATACATTTCAGATCGTGTTTTTCTCTTCATTAACATTTGTGTACAGATGCTTGTGATGATAAAGTAGATTTCACCATTTTATATTTGTGTCTTAACTTTCTTAATTAACCTGTCAAATCTGATGTGCTGCTCCATTGACCAGTTTAAGGTAATGCTAGGGTACAAAATGTTGTTGTCTTTCAGATCAGACTTTAAATGGAAACCCCATAATCCACCTCTTAAATGGGATGTGCATGATCTCCTGGCACAGATGAGAAAAGCACTGATCTCCCAGGTGTCCAAACCAATATTAACTCGCCAACTAACATTACTGTAATAGATAGTTTGGTCATCTATGTCATCATTTTGCATGGAACCTTGTTGTTTGTAAACTGGTTGCTTTGTTCACCTAAGTCACATGAATGCATACACTTTAAAAGTAGCATATAGATTGTGAAATAATTGGATATGTTAATAGGAGGAAAGACCCCATTATAAATGTAAATAATTTTGATTCCATAACAGAGTTATTGTACTAAATGATGCAACATTGTTAAGGGCAGCTGTGTTGAAATTTAACTTGCCCCTTTAAAGCCACAGAAATACATGTAATGGCATCCTCAGTTAATCAACTACACATTAATTAGTGTTTGTAGTCACTTATTTTCTCAGACACGTCTTGACTTTTGAAATCAATTAGAAGAAGTGTCTGTGAATTTGAAATGGACTGACTGTGATTGCAGTCAAGAAGCTGAAAAATGTGTTGCTGGAAAAGCGCAGCAGGTCAGGCAGCATCCAAGGAACAGGAGAATCGACGTTTCGGGCATAAGCCCTTCTTCAGCTTATGCCCGAAACATTGATTCTCCTGTTTTTTGGATGCTGCCTGACCTGCTACGCTTTTCCAGCAGCAGATTTTTCAGCTCTGATCTCCAGCATCTGCAGTTCTCACTTTCTCTCTGCGATTGCAGCGAATACAATTTACAGATATTACTTAAATTATATGAAAATAATTGATGCTGACATGAGACACTTGATGTTAAGTGGCACTTGAGTTGAGCAACATAAATCCACGTCCAACATCCGACAGTTTTAATTCATAAAAAAAGGAAGGGTCCTCTTGGAATTAACTATTTTTCTCTTTGTATTTTGGTGAGGCAGTTTGAAAATAAGCTCAAACCGATTACTTTGCTGTTTTAATTTCCCCATGGCTATTCTATCACAAAGACATTAGGCAGAATTTTGGATTCCCACCAGATGCAGGAATGGAGGTGGATTGTGCCAAGAAATTCCTGCTTTTGCAATCCGGCTTTTGGACTGTTGTTAAATAGTCAAGTGGAGACAACTCACTATTCACACATGCTGGGTAGCTAACTGAGGCAAGTCAAACCCCAGTCTGAAATCTTGCAGTCAGCAGGGGCATCCTCCAATCATCCAAAACACTCTCTGAGGGAGGAGACTGGGAGGCTAGTACTTCCTGAAGAACTTTAAGCCATTCCCATCAGCCTACTCTACTCCTGAAGAATGACCACAACAGTGGCTGCAGACTTACACATGAAGGGGTTTCCCCTCAATATTAGTGGATTTGTGAGATGTGACCATTTTATAATTTCAGAAGTGCAGAGTGGGCACTTCCATCTTAAAGTATGCACTCTGTCTCTTATCTGTATTGGCAGGTTGCACATTTTGCACAGTTGGAAGGTCTCCTAGTGGCCGTCTAGCATTGGAAGCTAACCCATCATACTGATCTGAATGGCAAGTGATTATCTTCCAGCTGCTAATTGACTAAACCAACAAAAAAATTGCATTAGCCATATCACAATTACTGATGTATTTTGTTACTTGGTTCCAAGTATGAATCAGAATATTCAATGGCTAATGAATGGCTGTGAGTCAGACCGAACATATCCAGTAACCGAGCAGTCCTGGACATCCATACGTTTTCCATTCTATCTTGAATGAAAGTAGTAACAGAGGTATTTACAGTGCACAAGGATTATTACACTTATTTGATGGGTTATTTTTCTAAGTTTATCATTGTTTGACAAGTTAGCAACATGTGTGACCATTGCTGACATGGTAAGTGGTATTTTCAGTTTATTCAGTATTCCAGAATGGATGGTGTCTGATAGCATATCATAGCGAGTTTTGAGAAGATTTGTAGCATATCATCATCCCTCTATCCTCACTCAGAAGGTCTAGCAGAATGTAAAGTTCATACCATCAAATCAATGATCATGACGTATTACATTAGAAAGCAAGATTTTCACATTGCATTGTTGCATTTTCATACAAACCCATGGAGACAGGGTTATGATCTGCAAAGAAACTTATGCACAGAAGGCATGTGCAAAGGATTTTAATCAGTAACCAATGAGATGCAGTACATTCTTCTTCAAAAACAATTTAAAATTAAAGAGATATTCAAAAAGCAGGTATTTACATAACGGCCAGAACTGTGCACTGGTCAGAGAGCATAAACAAAACCAATTCCCAAAATTTAGATACTAGCAAGGGTTTCTAAAACATGTAACCAGCCAGGTGACATGAAGTGTTTTCTCATCACAGTGCTGCCTTGCGAATGAACAGAGACCAGATCTGAACAATATACAACAGACCTATTGTACAGTATGCACAAGGCATGCAGCGAGAGGAACAGCACTCTAATGATGATGATTGTGTAGTGATGTTGAGTGACAGGCCCTAGCAGCAAACCAACCAAATTACTAAACAGGTTCAACAGAAGAAATCATGAACCATTCTAGACAGGTATACAACCGCTGGATCAGGATGAGTTCAGCATGAAAGATATTTCATTAAAGTTTGAAATATTAATCATGTAAACTCTGTTTTACCACTTTGTGTAATTACTGAGTGGACAATATGTGCCTATATAAAACCATGTACATCTCTTTGACATATTTTTATCTTTGGAAAAAGGGAGATACTATTTATGTCTCATGGTAAGTATGTCACTATTTCTTTAAGAGATAGTGCTAGTGATGCAATCAAAGCATTTGGCCTGAGGGTATAAGCCATTTTACTGGGGATCGCTTGAAGCATGACATAATACAAGAAGCATGCTGGTCTGTGTAACACAATAGCTTCATGTTAGCACAAAAGCTGAAGTGCCTGAAGAATGTAATGTCTGTATGTATTAGATAGCTGTGGGATTCCTCAATTCCACAACATCCATGCCTTGGTTCTCATGTTATGAAGGTTAGCCATAAACCTTTACCACATAAAATAAACTAACTGGAGGTAAAACCCACATGAAAATGTGTTATATTAAAATATGTTGTTTTGTTGGTGGTTTTCCTTTCCTTTAATAAGCACGGTGGTGGTTAGCACTGCTGCCTCACAGCACCAGGGTCCCAGGTTCAATTCTAGCCTTGAACGACTGTGTGGAGTTTGCACATTCTCCCTGTATCTGTGTGTGTTTCCTCCAGTGCTCCGGTTTTCTCCCACAGTCCAAAGCTGTGCAGGACAGGTAAATTGGCCATGTTAAATTACCCACAGTGTTAGGTGCATTAGTCAGGGGGGGGGGGGGTTGCTCTTCGGAGGGTTGGAGTGGACTTGTTGGGCCAAAGGGCCTGTTTCCACACTGTAGGGAATCTAATCAGAAAATTTAGCTTTTAGGAACTTGTCATTTTTCAACAAAAAACTTCCTACAGGTGAATGTGAGGCATGAGGCCACAGAGGGACTTGAATACAACTAACTGCAATTATTAGATAAAAAGAAGATGTAAAATTGTCTGTTTTAATTTGTGTGCTTTGATGATGAAAGTCAGCAACACTTTCCAACTGATTTGACTGACATACTTCAAGCCCACCGTCTAACAAAGCAAATTGACAGCTTTAGGTGTAATCTCCCCTGATGAAAAGAAATGGGTTTTTCTATGAAACATTAACAAGCTGGTGTTTGGGTTAAGTGTCAGCATAAAAGACGGACAATCTGTTTTGCAGAAAATAGAATAGCAAACTGCAAAGATGATGCAGCCTATATAGTTGACAGCTGTTAGTTTTACTTTGCACTGATATTCAACAGAATTTGACCCCAAAATGACTGAGGGTGCGGTTGGATTTTTGTCAAATGACATTTCCTCTCTTGGAGCTAAAAGAATGTCCAACCTGTATTCTGTGATTCCAAAGCAAGAGGAGACGGTGCTTGATCTGGGAGGAGCTGGTCTTCAGCAAGGTAAGAAATATCTTTTTAACCAATTCACTGCTTCCTTATTGGGCCATTTTCTTTCAATTTCACAGAAATAGTTTGTTTTTCTTTTGAAAGTTATTCTTGCAGAAATAAGTCATGGTGTTTACATTGGCTAGAAACCAGCAAAGAAAAAAAAAGACCAGTATGAACCTTCTAATCCTCTCCATGAGTTTTGTAACTCATTTGCCTGAATAAATCATTTTTGTTTAACAAAGTCTTATCCAAGTAAAATTCCCACTAGAATTATTCTGGGAATGACCTGCACTATGCCATGATTTCAGGAACTGCCAGGATTCGGGAACCGATGTGCTCAGGGTCGGAGAAGTGGGAAAGGGAGGTTGCAGCGGGTGTGGCCCAACATTGTCGGGAGGAGAGAGCCTCTGCTGAGAAGTTAGAAGCTACACAGACTAAGCACTGAGCAGTTTGGTGGCTTAATGGTTAGCACCGCTGCCTCACAGTGCCAGGGACCCTTTTTCAACTCCAGCCTTGGGTGACTGTGTGGAGTTTGGCACATTCTTCCTCCTTGTGTCTGTGCGGGTTAGCTCTGGGTGCTCTGGCTTCCTCCCACAGTCCAAGGACCTGCAGGTTTAGGGTGGATCGGATATGTAGGTTAGGGTGCGTTAGCTATGGGGAACTGCAGGCCTGTAATGTGAGTGGGTGGGTCTGAGTGGAATGCTGTTCAGAAGGTCAGTGTGAATTTGATGGGCTGAATGGCCTGTCAGGGCTATATGATTCTATATTGAGAAATGATTGCCCCAAGTCTGCTATGGGAGAAGTGAGTTCCAGTTTATGGAACACCGACACCAGGGGGAATGTGGGATTTGTGCTCTCTCTCTCACCACCCACTGTCCCCTATCCATTCTCTCCATGCCCCCACCCTGTCCCTCCAGTCTTTCTCTTGCCTCCACCCTCTGTAATCCTGTCTGTTTCCTCTGGCCCCCATCCATTCTCTCTCCCTACTCTTCCCCACCCCCTAACCTGTCCTTTCTCATGCCTCAAACCATCTTTGATTGCTGTATCACACCCTTCTGAGAAGAGAGAGTGAGAATGGATAGTGATGACTACCTGGGATATAGGGGTGCATGAGAAATGGCTGATCTATAAAACTGAGAATAGCTAAAATGAAATATTCAGAAACATCATTGAAGAGTGAAAACATGTTCAATCTTTTTCAAAAAATAGCTGCAGATATGGTTCTGAAACTTGCATTCTAATATGCACAGGCAAAAGTGATGACTGCAAATGCTGGAAACTAGAGTTTAACCTTTGTTGATTTTAACCTTACTACAATCCTCTTGCAAGGATGCCTACCTTGAAGAAGTTCGTCTCTCTCCACAAGAATCTCAGGAGTCTCTCTCTCTCTCTCTCTCACTGCAACCCCAGGTCATCTCCTCTGCCCTGAAGCTCTTCAACCATGCACTGACCTCATTTCCCCTCCCCCCACCGTGCCCCAGTTCCAAACTTCCAGCTCAGCACTGTCCCCATGACCTGTCCTACCTGCCAATCTCCCTTCCCACCTATCCGCTTCACCCTTCCATCTGACCTATCACCTCCATCCCCATCCCCATTCACCAATGGTACTCTTCGCTATCTTCTCCCCGGCCCCCTCAATTTATCTCTTCACCCTGAAGGCTTCCTGCCTCTATTCCTGATGAAGGGCTTTTGCCCGAAACGTTGATTCTCCTGCTCCTTGGATGCTGCCTGACCTGCTGTGCTCTTCCAGTAACACATTTTTCTGCCATGATTTCAGGAGTGCTGATGATAAACCTTGCTTCAATAACCCTGAACTAATATATTGCTTTAATTGTTTACAGAAACAGTAGAGCCACTTGGAGATAATACCAAACTGGTAAGTGTTTGGATAAATTCACTTTAATTGGTGAGTTTTTTTTTCATTCCTTCTTACTCTGTTTTCTTCCTGCTCAACGCTTTGATTAAAAATTCACATTTCATGTTCCTCCATCTTCTTGCCTATTCCTATTTTTGTAAACTTATCCAGACAAACAATACTGTAAGCCTCCAGTTCTGACCTTGTGTTTTCATCGTGAAATTAATGGCTGTACTTACAGCTGTCTAGGATTTAAACTCTGATATACTCCTCTCAATTTTTCACCATATCTTTTTCCTCCTTTAAATCTAATATCGTACAACCAGCTCGTAGCTTTTGGTCACCTGTTGTAACATCTAATTATATGAACTATCATCAGATTTGATCTGACAATGAAGCACAGTGAGATTTCCCATTAAGTTCATAATCTGACTAAATCATTCTCCACTGTTTTAATCATAAAATAGCCACCTTGCTTCTTATAGAATGACCAGTAGATGGTGGTATAACATAACTTCACTGACAACTTTAATTTGAGGATCTTTTTAATCATTAATTTACTGCCTATGGACAACCTTAGAGTAAACCTCCACAAAGGCATGCTGGATAGGCATTTGGAAGTTATTGGGCTAGTATAGGTTAGGTAGGATTCGGTCGGCGCAACATCGAGGGCCGAAGGGCCTGTACTGCGCTGTATCCTTCTAAAGATCAGGATTGGAATCTATTTCGATTCAGGATGTGCTTTTAAAAAATGTGAATTAAAAGAACGAGTGATCAAATTACTCCCCACCACGCAATGCTGGATGGCATTTTAGCACATGATTAGGAGGCACAGCACTTTCAGACTTACATTCGTTTGTGTATGCCATATTGAACAAAGGTCCTGTTTGTCACCTCAAGTGAGTGTATAAGATCCTGCAGCGCTGGAGACTTCTTTCTGTTGTCCTGGCTAATATTCATCCCTGAACTAACACTAAAATAGCATTATCCAGTCATTATCTTATTGCTATTTATAGAACTGTCTAGTGTGCAAATTGGTTGCCATACTTCCAAATTTGTAACAACAATTACATTTCAACAAAGTAATGTAATTGGCTGTATAATATGTCCTGAGCTTATGTTGAAAGGTACACAACCGTATCTAGAATATTGCTTCTAATTTCAAGTTTGATTATTGAGTTGTCTTTCCTAGGATCGGCTTGATATGTTAGTAGACATTTAGTTATTATTACCTGATCAAAAGATATTGAGAACTTTTAACTATCTGACAGGATTTTCAGTCTTCCTAATTAGTGACGGTTTCATTGAGTGGTTAGTCGTTAAACTGGGTGGTGAACATCAGCTGGATAATGTAGGTTTTAAACTGCACTTCAGGACTTCAACATATAATGCAAGCTGATGCTACAGTGAAGTGATTGCAGAGGTGCTGATGGTGCTGCACTTTTAATGAGATACTGGGCATAAATTGGCTGTTGTATGTATTACTAAATAACAACATTTCAAAAGTAACTTCATAAATGAGGACTGTTTTGGGGGTAACCTGGTGATTTTGTAAGCCACAACTTGAATAGAAGTTCCTGCTTTTTTCACATTATGTTGTCACTCGTTGATGTGGAACGGCGTGGTGGCTTAGTGGTTAGCACTGCTGCCTCACAGTGTTAGGGACCCGTGTTCGATTCCAGCCTCGGGTGACTATCTGTGTGGAACTTGCGTATTCTCCCCGTGTCTACGTGGGTTTCCTCCCACAGCACAATGATGTCCAGGCCAGGTGAATTGGCCATACTAAATTGCTGAAAATGTGTCGCTGGAAAAGCGCAGCAGGTCAGGCAGCAACCAAGGAGCAGGAGAATCGATGTTTCGGGCATGAGCCCTTCTTCAGGAATGAGGAAAGTATGCCAAACAGGCTAAGGTAAAAGGTAGGGAGGAGGGACTTGGGGGAGGGGGCGTTGGAAATGCGATAGGTGGAAGGAGGTTAAATTTGAGGGTGATAGGCCGGAGTGGGGGTGGGGGTGGAGAGGTCAGGAAGAAGATTGCAGGTTAGGAAGGCGGTGCTGAGTTCGAGGGTTGGGACTGAGACAAGGTGGGGGAGGGGAAATGAGGAAACTGGAGAAACCTGAGTTCATCCCTTGTGGTTGAAGGGTTCCTAGGCGGAAGATAAGGTGCTCTTCCTCCAGCCATCGTGTTGCTATGGTCTGGCCATGGAGGAGTCCAAGGACCTGCATGTCTTTGGTGGAGTGGGAGGGGGAGTTGAAGTGTTGAGCCACGGGATGGTTGGGTTGGTTGGTCCAGGTGTCCCAGAGATGTTCTCTGAAATGTTCCGCAAGTAGGCGGCTTGTCTCCCCAATATAGAGGAGGCCGCAGCAGATGCAGTAAATGATGTGTGTGGAGGTGCAGGTGAATTTGTGGCGGATATGGAAGGATCCCTTGGAACCTTGGAGGGAAGTAAGGGGGGAGGTGTGGCGCAAGTTTTGCATTTCTTGCAGTTGCTGGGAGTGGAGGTTGGGTTGGTGGGGGCTGTGGACCTGACGAGGAAGTCATGGAGGGAGTGGTCTTTTCGGAATGCTGATAGGGGAGGGGAGGGAAATATATCCCTGGTGGTGGGGTCCGTTTGGAGTTGGCAAAAATGACGAAGGATGAAACGATGTACAGGGAGGTTGGTGGGGTGGTAGGTGAGGACCAGTGGGGTTCTGACCTAGTGGTGATTGGAGGGGCGGGGCTCAAGGGCGGAGGAGCGGGAAGTGGAGGAGATGCGGTGCAGAGCATCGTCGATCACGTCTGGGGGGAAATTGCGGTCTTTGAAGAAAGAAGCCATCTGGGTTGTTTGGTATTGGAACTGGTCCTCCTGGGAGTAGATGCGGCAGAGACAAAGGAATTGGGAATATGGGATGGCATTTTTACAGGGGGCAGGGTGGGAGCCTCCACCCCCGGCACCTTCCCCTGCAACCGCAGGAAATGTAAAACTTGCGCCCACACCTCCACACTCACTTCCCTCCAAGGCCCCAAGGGATCCTTCCATATCCGCCACAAGTTCACCTGTACCTCCACACACATCATCTATTGCATCCGCTGCACCCGATGTGGCCTCCTCTATATTGGCGAGACAGGCCGCTTACTTGAGGAACGCTTCAGAGAACACCTCCGGGCCGCCCGAACCAACCAACCCAATCACCCCGTGGCTCAACACTTTAACTCCCCCTCCCACTCCACCGAGGACATGCAGGTCCTTGGACTCCTCCACCGGCAGAACACAACTACACGACGGCTGGAGGAGGAGCGCCTCATCTTCCGCCTGGGAACCCTCCAACCACAAGGTATGAATTCAGATTTCTCCAGTTTCCTCATTTCCCCTCCCCCCACCTTGTCTCAGTCGGTTCCCTCAACTCAGCACCGCCCTCCTAACCTGCAATCCTCTTCCTGACCTCTCCGCCCCCACCCCACTCCGGCCTATCACCCTCACCTTGACCTCCTTCCACCTATCCCACCTCCTTCGCCCCTCCCCCTAGTCCCTCCTCCCTACCTTTTATCTTAGCCTGCTTGGCTCTCTCTCTCTTATTCCTGATGAAGGGCTTATGCTCGAAACGTCGAATTCTCTATTCCTGAGATGCTGCCTGGCCTGCTGTGCTTTGACCAGCAACACATTTGCAGGTGTGATCTCCAGCATCTGCAGACCTCATTTTTTACTGGGAGGAGGTGTAGTCTAGGTAGCTGTGGGAGTCGGTCGGTTTATAGTAAATGTCCGTATTGATTCGGTCACCCGAGTTAGAAATGGAGAGGTCCAGGAAGGGGAGGGAGGAGTCTGAGACGGTCCAGGTAAATTTGAGGTCGGGGTGGAAGGTGTTAGTAAAGTGGATGAACTGTTCAACCTCCCCGTGATCTCTGATCTCCAGCATCTGCAGTCCTCACTTTCTCCTTTTTCATATTAAATTGCCCATCGTGTTTGGGGATGTGTAGGTTAGGTGCATCAATCATGGATAAATGTTGGGGAATGGATTTGGGAGGGATACTCTTCAGAGGGTAAGTGTGGACTTGTTGGGTCAAATGGGCAAAAGTGAGGACTGCAGATGCTGGAAATCAGAGTCTAGATTAGAGTGGTGCTGGAAAATCGACTTTTCGGGCAAAAACCCTTCATCAGGAATGAAGGCAGGAAGTCTCTGGGGTGGAGAGCTAAATGGGAGCGGGGCAGGGAGGGTGGTGAGGGTGAGGGTGAGGGTGGGGCTGGGGAGAAGGCAGCCAAAAGTACAATAGGTGGATGGAGCTGGGGATGAAAGTGATAGGTCAGAGAGGAGGGTGGAGTGGATAGGTGGGAAGGGAGATTGGCAGGTAGGACAGGTCATGAGGATAGTGCTGAGCTGGCAGATTGGAACTGGGGTAAGGTTGTGGGAGGGGAAATGAGGAAACTGGTGAAGTCCACATTGATGCCCTTGGGTTAAAATGTTCCTCCAGGCGTCCGGTGGTGAGGGAGCAGCGGTGAAGGAGGCCCAGGATCTCCATGGTGTCGGCGGAGTGGGAGGGGGAGTTGAAATGTTGGGACACAGGGCGGTGGGGTTGATTGGGGCGGGTGTCCCGGAGATGTTCCCTAAAGCACTCTGCTAGGAGGCGTCCAGTCTCCCTAATGTAGAGGAGACCGCATTGGAAGCAATGGATACAATAAATGACATTGGTGGATCTGCAGGTAAAACTTTGATGGATGTGGAAGGCTCCTTTGGGGCCTTGGATGGAGGTGAGAGAGGAGGTGTGGGCGCAGGTTTTGCAATTCCTGCGGTGGCAGGGGAAGGTGCCAGAATGGGGAGGATGGATTGTTGGGGGGCTTGGACCTGACCAGGTAGTAACGGTCTTTGTGGAAAGGAGTGGGGAGGGAAATATATCCCTGGTGGTGAGGTCCTTTTGGAGGAGGCAGAAATGTCAGCAGATGATGCAGTTTATGCAAAGGTTGGTCAGGTGGAAAGTGAGGACCGGCGGGGTTCTGTCCTTGTTACGGTTGGAGGGGTGGGTTTGAATGTGGGGGTGTGGGATGTGGATGAGATGCGTTGGAGAGCATCTTCAACCACATTGGAAGGGAAATTGTGCTCTTTAAAGAAGGAGGCCATCAGGTGTGTTCTGTGGTGGAACTGGTCCTCCTGGGAGCAGATACGGTGGAGCCGGAGGAATTGGAAATATGGGATAGCATTTTTGTAGGAGGTAGGGTGGGAAGAGATGTAATCCAGGTAGCTGTGGGAGTCAGTGGGTTTGTAGAAAATGTTGGTGTCAAGTCGGTCCTCATTAATGGAGATGGAGAGGTCCAGGAAGGGGAGGGAGGTGTCAGAGATCGTCCGGGTGAATTGAAGGTCAGGGTGGAATGTGTTGGTGAAGTTGATGAACTGTTCGACCTCCTCGTGGGAGCACAAGGTGGCGCCAATGCAGTCACCAATGTAGTGGAGGAAGAGGTGGGGAGTGGTGCCGGTGTAATTACAGAAGATAGACTGTTCTACGTATCCGACAAAGAGACAGGCATAGCTGGGGCTTATGCGAGTGCCCAAGGCTACCCCTTTCATCTGGAGGAAGTGGGAGGATTTGAAGGAGAAATTGTTAAGGGTAAGGACCAGTTCAGCTAAACTAATGAGAGTGTTCAGTGGAAGGGTACTGTGGCCTATTTCCACACAATGGGGATTCTGTGAATGTTGGCATACTCAGAAGGAATTGTTGAGAACGCCACAAACATAGTTTAATGTGGGACGCATGAAAAATGTGTCAGTGGAACACTTGATCATTTTAGCAGGCATGTCTAAACTGTATCACTGAACTGTACTATAATTCTTTATATAACTGACAATTTATTCCACGTTATTTTTGCTGCACATTTCCCATGTAGATCGATAACATGATGATGCTGCTGTGGAAGCTTACTTCTACTCAAAATCTTCAACCGCACAGATTCACAAAGCCTGCTCAGGCTGCTCTGAAATCCAGTAAGAGAGGTGAGGCTCTGAACAATCAGAAACAGATTCTCAAGTTCCTGCCTCAGAAAACCACTCATTGAATTCATGGGAAATTAAGTCCATCATTTATTTGGTTAATTGTTCTCCAGTGAATCCATTGCCTCTGCCCTCCTGATCTCAGTTTCTTCAGGACCTCTACATTCTTCCATTTCTGATCTTTTATGCATTCCTGATTTTCTTCACACACCGTAGGTGGCTGTGGCTTCAGCTATCAACGTGGCTCGGTGGTTAGCCCTGCTGCCTCACAGCGCCAGGGACCAGGGTTCAGTTCCAGCCTCAGGCAACTATCTGTGTGGAGTTTGCACATTCTCCCCGTGTCTACATGGGTTTCCTCCAGGTGTTCTGGTTTCAGTCCAAAGATGTGCAGGCTGGGTGAATTGGCCATGCTAAAATTGCCCGTAGTGTTAGGTCCATTAGTCAGGGGTAAATGTAGGTGAATGGGTCTGTGTGGGTTGCCCTTCAGAGGGTCAGTGTGGACTTATTGGGCCAAAGGGCCTGTTTCCACACGGTAGGGAAACTGTCGATAATCATAATCTTTCTCCTCCTTTGCTGTGCACTACAAAACCGATCTCTTTCACCAAACCTTTGATCAGCCACCCTAATATTAGGTCTTATCTGTGTCAAATGTTGATGATATTGCTTTCTGCACTGGTAGCATTATATAAATCTAAATCATTGTTAGCCAGAAATTGTGAATGACCTCAGTGTTCAATGACATCCAGTGTTATCTGTCCTTTCAATCATTAATTTAGTGGCATGTTACAAACAAGGAGATGGGGAACTTGCAGAAGATTTGCAAGGATGAGACCAGAACTAAAATGTTATAACAGTTAGGGAACACTGAATGAACTGGGACACCTTCCTCCAGGAAAGAAAAAAAACTGAGGGGTGATTTGCAAGACATCCTGAAAATTATGAGAGGTGTTTGATAGGGCAGACGTAGAGAAAATGCTCCTGCTCCTGGGTGGAAACCAAAACTTTACAACTATATAACAGGCCAACAAGAGGTGAGGCTATACTGGATTTGGTTCTAGGTAATGAACCAGGCCAGGTGTTAGACTTGGAGGTAGGTGAGCACTTCGGGGACAGTGACCACAACTCGGTGACTTTTACTTTAGTGATGGAGAGGGATAAGTGAGCACTGCAGGGCAAGAGTTATAGCTGGGGGCAGGGAAATTATGATGCGGTGAGGCATGACTTAGGATGTGTGGATTGGAAAAAACAGGCTTCAAGAGAAGAATACTAATGATATGTGGAGATTGTTCAAGGAACAGCTACTGAGTGTCCTTGATAAGTATGTACCAGTCAGGCATGGAGTTAAGGGTCTTGTGAGGGAGCCGTGGTTTAATAAGGAATTGGAATCCCTTGTGAAAGGGAAGAAGGCGGCATATGTAAAGATGAGGTGTGAAGGTTCAGTTGGGGCGATTGAGAGTTATAAGGTAGCCAGGAAGGATCTAAAGAGAGAGCTAAGAGCAGCGAGAAGGGGACATGAAAAGTCCTTAGCTGGTAGGATTAGGGAAAATCCAAAGGCTTTCTATAGGTATGTCAGGAATAAAAGGATGACTAGGGTAGGTATCGGTCCAGTCAAGGATAGTAGTGGGAAGTTGTGCGTGGAGGCGGAGGAGATTGGAGAGACACTAAATCAATACTTTTCGTCAGTATTCACTCAGGAACAGGACACTGTTGCTGGTGTGAATATTGAGTCACATGTGATTAGAATGAATGGCATTGAAGTATGTAGGGAAGAAGTCTGGGGAATACTGGAAAGGATGAAAATAGATAAGTCTCCTGGGCCTGATGGCATTTATCCTAGGATCCTCTGGGAAGCTAGGGAGGAGATAGCAGAGTCATTGGCCTGGATTTTTATGTTGTCATTGTCAACGGGAATAGTACCAGAAGACTGGAGGATGGCGAATGTGGTCCCCTTGTTCAAGAAGGGGAGTAGGGATAGCCCGAGTAACTATAGGCCAGTGAGTCTGACTTCTGTGGTGGGCAAAGTCTTAGAGAGAATTGTAAGGGATAAGATTTATGAACATCTGGATAGGAATAACGTGATCAAGGATAGTCAGCATGGTTTTGTGAAGGGCAGGTCGTGCCTCACAAACCTTATTGAGTTCTTTGAGCAGGTGACTAAGGAGGTGGACGAGGGTAAAGCAGTAGATGTTGTGTATATGGATTTTAGTAAGGCGTTCGATAAGGTACCCCATGGTAGGCTAATGCAAAAACTACGGAGGTATGGCATTGAGGGTGCATTAGAGGTTTGGATTAGAAATTGGCTGGCTGGAAGGAGACAGAGGGTAGTAGTTGATGGTATAGGTACATCTTGGAGTGCAGTTACTAGCGGTGTACTTCAAGGATCTGTTTTGGGACCATTGCTTTTTGTTATCTTTATAAATGATCTAGAGGAGGGGCTTGAAAGCTGGGTGAGTAAGTTTGCGGATGACACTAAAGTCGGTGGAGTTGCGGATAGTGAGGAAGGATGTGGCAGGTTACAGCGGGATATAGACAAGTTGCAAAGCTGGGCAGAAAGGTGGCAAATGGAATTCAATGTAGCTAAGTGTGAAGTCATTCACTTTGGTAGGAGTAACAAGAAGATGGATTACTGGGCTAATGGTAGGCTACTTGGTAGTGTGGATGAGCAGAGGGATCTTGGTGTCCATGTACACAGATCTCTGAAAGTTGCCACCCAGGTAAATAGTGCTGTGAGGAAGGCATATGGTGTACTGGGCTTTATTGGCAGAGGAATTGAGTTCCGGAGTCCTGAGGTCATGTTGCAGTTGTATAAGACTCTGGTGCGGCCTCATCTGGAGTATTGTGTGCAGTTTTGGTCGCCATACTATAGGAAGGATGTGGAGGCATTGGAACGAGTGCAGAGGAGGTTTACCAGGATGTTGCCTGGTATGGTAGGAAAATCGTATGAGGAAAGACTGAGGCACTTGGGGCTGTTCTCATTGGAGAAAAGAAGGTTTAGGGGAGATTTGATAGAGGTGTACAAGATGATTAGGGGTTTAGATAGGGTAGACACTGAGAACCTTTTACCGCTAATGGAGTCAGCTGTTACTAGGGGACACAGCTTTAAATTAAGGGGTGGTAGGTATAGGACAGATGTTAGGGGTAGATTCTTTACACAGCGGGTTGTGAGTTCATGGAATGCCCTGTCAGTAGCAGTGGTGGACTCTCCCTCTTTATGGTCATTTAAGCGGGCATTGGATAGGCATTTGGAAGTTATTGGGCTAGTGTAGGTTAGGTAGGATTCGGTCGGCGCAACATTGAGGGCCGAAGGGCCTGTACTGCGCTGTATTTTTCTATGTTCTATGTTCTATGATAAATACAATAAGGAATTCAGGAGAAGTTTCTTAACCCATTAAAAATTTCATAAGTAGTTAGGATATGGAACTTATTACCACAAAGAATAATTGGGGTGAATGGTGATAGGTGTCATAAAGTCATTCAGCACAGCAAAAGATCCTTCAATCCAACCAATCCATGCTGACCATGTTCCCAAACTAAGCTAACCCTACTTGACTGCATTTGCCCAATTCCTTCCAAACTTTTCCTATTCATGTACTTATCCAAATGTTGTGACTGTAACTGCATCCATTGCTTCCTCTGGTAGTTCATTCCACACACGAGCCACTCTCTCCGAGTAAAAATGTTGCCCCTCAAGTCCTTTTTAAAACTTTCTCCTCTCACCTTAAAAATAGCTTCCTAGTTTTAAACTCCCCTACCCTCGGGAAAAGACCATCACTATTCACCTTATCTATGCCCTTCATGATTTTATAAGCCTTTATAAGGTCATCCCTCAACCTCCTACACTCCAGTGAAAGAAGCCCCAGCCTCTTTTTATGTTTCAAACCCCCCAGTCCCAGCAATATCCTGGTAAATCATTTCTGAATCCTCTCCAATTTAATAGTATCTTTCCTATCATGGGGAAGGTTGGTGAATACATAAGGGAGTTAAGATTGGAAGGTTGTTTGAACAGTTGGGCTGAATGGCCTGTTTCTCAGCTATGAATTCTTTGTGATTCCAATGATGATAACCCAAAGCTTTTGGAAAATAATGAATGAGACATGTGGTTACACTGCATAAATCATGTCAACAGCAGGAGAAAATACAAACCAGTCATTTTTCGTCAAAAACAGTACTTAAGCTTTTCAAATTAAGACTGAAGTTTTCAAGTTGAACTTATTTAAATTTAGAAATGAATTTTGTTATTGAATAGGGTTCCAAAAGTTTAAAAAAAGAGACATTTATGGCAGACATTTGTATTTTGGATTTTCTTGGATTTGATAACATTAGGATTTGTATATAAACAAACAGTGAATGCAAATTCAACTGATCAAGGTTAATTGGCTCATAGGGATTAATGGCCCACTCTTGTTTCTACATTCCAAAGTCAAAGTCACTTCTTTGAGCAAGCAGCAATTATGATGTCTGTGTTGTCTTTCTTTTCTCCCTCAGCCTGTTTCTGGAAATACTGTGTTACCGACTGACTGTCCTTCTCAACACCATAACATCCAGTCAGCTCTACAAAATGCCAAAGCCAATCTCTCAGTAAAATTCCGATCAAACAGACCCTGCCTTATCCAATGAGAGGCTGCAGCCCAGAGGATGTGTATATACTTCTGTAATTAAACACCTATGAGCACAATATGAATAAATGATACTTTTGTACAGAATTAAGTTCTGTCGTTCCCTGTGAATTGGAGTGGACACGCTACCCAAAGATTGCATAGATATGACATGTTTGTCAAGCTTGTCATCTACTAGAATCAATGAAATGGTCTCAAAATAAAATATAAGTGGCAATTAATGACTGGCACTTAGTTTCTGTGATTTGTTTGATTCGTGTTATGTGGATAGCTGAAGATAGTTTGGGTGCTAGAAAGAGATGATGTGGTTTTGAATATTATGAAAGGGAATTGAAGCTTTATCTACAGGAAATGAATTAGAACTTTCATAGTGCAGGTAATTGTGTATGTGGCTCAGCAACTTCAAATTTGTTTGGTACTTCAAATTTATTTGGTATTAGGGAGCACTAAAATAATAGCCCCAATCTGACCACACGCCCCACCCCACCCACCCACTAAGGAATGGCTAATATGGCTGATGGAATGGTCACACTAATGTATGATGGTATGAAGTTTGGAGCATCATCCTAGTGAAGCAAGGGAATACCAGCCTCTGGGCACCTCACCTAGCAAAACATACTGTCACCAAGGCGGATATTCTTCACTTGAATCAGCAGAAGGATTCTCCAAAAACATTAAATGAAAAGAAAATATTTCAATTTGAGTTTCTTGCTCAACCTGTGGTAATTCCCTATTCTGTTCTGTGATATCAACCAGAGAGCCTTACTGATCTGAAAAAAATGCTCCTTATTTTACTCAGCAAAAATCTTATACACATCCTTACACTCTCCGTCACACGGATAAATTCAATCCTGCAGACTCAGTGCACCAGATTTTATATATCATCTGCTTGAAATTATACTCAAATCTTTTAGCTCCAGTACTTATTGAATTAAGCAATATTAAATTCAAAAGGAAATCAGGATGCAGTTAAGCAGGAGATGCATTAATGCACACCAATATAGGATATCAAAAGCATACAAATATGTTGACCATATTAGAAAGAAAAAAAACAATGTAATTCTTTAATATTGTACAACAAGATAGATTCAGGGTCTTATTAAAGGAGCTGCTACATGACAACATGGTTCTTCTACATTTGCACAATATTATCGCAATATGATATACGTTTATGGTTCCTTAACATTAACAGAGGAACAATCTTTGCTCAGGATACATTCATCTCATTCCTAGGTTAAAAACTCAGGATTATGTGACATGACAATCTAAAGTAGATTTATTTTTACATATATTTCATATCTCTATCTACTATTTGCAGCTCTCTCTATCAGCAATTCAAGGTCAAACAAAATGCCTTCATAAATTACTAGCACATTTTGAAAATACACATTTTCAATCTTACAAATTAGTAATTTCAGTTTCACTTCTTTCCTTTTGCTCAGTTTGTTTTGTTTAATGGATTAATTTGGGTGGGGGCTCAGTCAGAGTGGGCAGTGCCAGTCAGATTTGTTGTTTGATCAGTTGCTGCCAAGTTGCTGGCTGTCCCACATATGTAACTCTGATTTAGATGTACAGGGATGGCCTATTTGTAGAGCTGAGTTATACTACAGTTTAGGGCTGTACCTCAGTGGTTGAATGCTTCATAATTTACTGTAGAGATATGGACTTCATGATAAACTTCGAAGTTTGTTTACAAATGTGCTTATGCCAGTCCCTGCTTCTTTGTGGGTCTCATTAACTTCACATTTTTCATGTTAGAACAGAAGAGTTTTTTTTGTCTAAACTGTCACCAACCTGGGCTGATCCATTTTCCAACAACACTTTGTGATTAGATTAGATTAGATTACTTACAGTGTGGAAACAGGCCCTTCGGCCCAACAAGTCCACACCAACCCGCCGAAGCGCAACCCACCCATACATTTACCCCTTACCTAACACTATGGGCAATTTAGCATGGCCAATTCACCTAACCCACACATCTTTGGACTGTGGGAGGAAACCGGAGCACCCGGAGGAAACCCACGCAGACACGGGGAGAACGTGCAAACTCCACACAGTCAGTCGCCTGAGGCGGGAATTGAACCCGGGTCTCTGGCGCTGTGAGGCAACAGTGCTAAGAACAGTACTTGAGTACTAAGAACGAGCAAGACCATGATAGGTCACACTTCAACATACAAGGAATAGCCACTGTGATTACAAGTACTTTGAGTTCTTTAAAAAGGTAGAGTTTATTGCAATCAGTCTTATGCGTGCATTGTCTGTGAATTATCTATGTTGAACTAATTGTCAACTAACTGTTTTTTTGTAAGCTATCAGCTAAAATTCAGTGATTCCAGTAGCTTAATGGTATACAACAACAACTTACATTTATGTAGCTCGTTTACAACACTAAAGCACTTCAAATCTCCAAAAAGGAGTGATATCAATAAAAATGTTTTTGACAGTGACACATTGAGGGAGCAATCAGGAAAGAATATGTAAAGCTTGTTCAAAGAGGCAAGTTTTTCGGAGTATCTTAAAAGAAGCGAGAGGCATAGAAATGTAGAGAGGTTTAGGTGAAATATTCCAGAGTTTCGAACCAAGAGTTAAACATATGGTCACCGCTGGTTGAGTGATTTAGGCGTAGGCCAGAATTGGAGAAGCAAAGAGATCTCGGAGAGTTGTAGCACTGGAGGATTCTACACAGACAAACAGGACCAAGATCATGGAAAGATTTCTAGGTAAAAAAATGGAAACATGTTGGAACAGTTCCTTGGGGAGGGAGTGGAAAAGCTATAGGTGGAATGTTTTAAAAAGATATCTTCAGGGGACATGGGCGTTGTTGGCAAGGCCAGCATTTATTGTCCATTTGTTGTGGGTTATCCCATATGCTGTTAGGGAGTTCCACCATTTCGACTCAGTGAAACTAAAGGAATGGTGATATGATTTTAAGTTAGCATTGTGTGGGATTTGAAGGGAAATTTGCAGGTTGTGGTGTTCCCATGTATCTGTTGCTTTTGTCCTTTTAGATGGCAACAGTTGTGGACTTTGGAGGGTGCTGTCTAAGGAGTCTTGGTGTAGTTCTGCAATCCACTTATAAATAGAACACACTGCTGCTACTGAGCATTGGCGATGGAGGGAGTGGATGTAGTGCCAATCAAGTGGGCTGATTTATCCTGGATGATGTCAAGTTTTTTCAGTGTTAGAGCTGCACTAATCCAGGCAAGTGGGGAGCATTCCAACATAGTCCTGACTTGTGCATTGTCAATGGTGGACAGGCTTTTGGGAATCAGGAGGTGAGTAACTTGCTGCAAGATTCCTAGCCTCTCTCCTGATTTTGTAGCCTCTGTATTTATACGGCGAGTCTAGTTGTGCTTCTGGTCAATGGTAATCTCAAGAATGTCGATAGTGGGGAGATTCTGTGACGCTAATGCCACTTAATATCAAAGGGTGATGGCTAGACTCTCTCTTATTCAAGATGGTCATTGCCTGGCATTTGTGTGAGATGAATGTTATTTATCAGTTCTTAGCCTATACCTGAATATTATCCAGATCTTGCAGCATTCAGACATGTATGAAGTGTTTCAAATTATGCTGAAGATTGTGCAGTCATCAGCTAACATGCCTACTTCTGATGGAGAGAAGGTCATTGATGGAGCAATTGAAGATGATTGGTCAAGAGTGTGGTTAAATGAGAAGACATTTCGGTGTGTTATTGGGCTTCAGCTCCTATCTGAAGCAATTGTGAATGGGACTACTCTAGAAGCATTTTGACAAGATTATTGCCCATCAGAGGACTTTTTATGGTGAATCAGGCAAGCTGCTGTTTTATAAATCCAGGGAGGTTTTATTGTGCAGTGCAAATGTGAGGCACTGTTATCGAAAAGGAATTCTCCACCTTTAAGGCCTCAAAATCCAATTACCTAACAGCAGATAGGGTTTAAATGTTGTGTGTTAAGGAAGCTTTCAGGCTACAAAGTGCTTATGATATTTAGGCCCAAGAGTGATGACTGTCTTTATTTCTCTGTTTCATTTTTAAGACCATTTTGTATTTGTGCAAACTGGGTCTAATGTCACTTTGAAGTGCAAGACTGTAATAGTTGAACACTTCATTACTATTGAGACAGCATTGAATAATAGAATAGGAACGGTAGCAATGACGAGCATTAAAGCAATTGAACGGGCCTCACACTAGAACAGCACTGTGAACAAATCTGAGCGAAACGACAGATTTCCTTGTTACTTGTCTGTTTAGCAAATAATGTATGGGTGTTTGAGCAATGACATTGGAATGCTCATGCAGTCAATTTATCTTCATTCGAGGTTTTTGGCAATATCAGCATAGGCGCGTTCAATTTCCTCATTAGTTGGACAAGTGTGGCTGAACTCATTTCGTTTATATGCATTGTTCAGGTAACGCCAGAGAGCACACATTTCCACAGGGATCTCAAAATTACGGAACTTCTTTGCAGCCACCTGCAGAAGAGTCCAGACAGACAAGGTGCATTACTTTCACATTGAAGACAATAATCTAAAACACTGAGAGGCATATAGATTATATTACCAACTGTAATGTGGTATGAAATTTCAATGTGTCATAAAGGTTAGTTCCTCAACAGTATTCATCTGCAAAATTTACTCCACAAAAGCATACAAAGAAATAGCAAGCCCGATTTTAGTTTAGCATGTTTGAGTTAGACACCCAATTTAAGCCCGTCAGATTTTACACACTATTGTTGATTGTCATTCAACAGTTTGAGTTAAGATTGGGTTTCTTGAACTAATAATGTCAGGAGTCACACAATACCAAGTTATAGTCCAACAGGTTTGTTTGAAATCATAAGCTTTTGGAGTGCTGTTCCTTCGTCACTAGTAATTTCACATAAACCTGTTGAACTATAATCTGGCGTCATGTAACCTCTGACCTTGTCCACCCAAGTCCAGTACCGGCTCCTCAATATCTTGAACTAAGCTAAATAAAAAAATCATATTCAATCCAATTGATGGAGCATTTAACTTTTAATTTCAGAATTCATTAAGTAGTTTAAAAATACTTCTTGGCAAATTTCTCATGGTGTTGCTTTATGGTAAACAAGATTATCTCTTATTTCAGAATGACAGAATGTCAGAGCTGGTCAGCACAAAGATCCCTCATAACATGGACAATGCATAGACATTCACAATTCCAGATGCTCTTGGCCCTGAGTCAACAATTATGGTCAAGAGGAGGTTACCTCAATGGGATAATCTAACATGTACTATAGCTGCATGTTAGACACCCTGTTGAAAGTGTTGTGGCAAGGTGCAATAATAAAACTAGCCACCATTCATTCAGAGGTCTGCTTCATTAGCTTACAAATGCTTACTCCTGCAACAGGATTAGCTCTTTTGGAATGGGACCTTGTTTAGGAGGAAATGGTCCTGAAAGGCTTAATTTTGCAGATTGCATTAAGTGCCATCCAATCTGACATTATCCTCACCCAAACCAATGTGACAAGGTAAGGCACCTTGGCGTTTCCTGGAGCGCAGACCTGTATGCATACATCACCTCATAGTCTTACTAACAATGTTTATTTTACTAATGTAACTTGTACCTAGTTGGTATCATGCAAACAACAATATTTTCTGAAGAAAGGAATCTCTTCCTGCCAAAATTCACTTGTGGTTGTTCCTCTACCACATGAAATCAAAATAGGACCTCAGACCCAGTCAGGAAAGGGGGAATGGGAGCAGCATCCTTCTATCGACAAATACCACAAGCTGATCAGTAATGGGCATCAATACTTCATACTGCATGGTATAAAATCTACTGGACTCGGAAGAAGAATTTTTCCAAAGACACAATGCATTTATAGCTTTGAAAACTGAATTGCTTTAAGAGTCAACAGTCAACAGTTACACGAATGTGAACAAAGAAACAATCTGCAGGAATTTAAGGCAAGACCAACAAGGGAGAAACAGGACTCCACAGAAAAGCCTTTACTGAAGACCTGCTTCTAAACTGTATGCTTCTGCTAACAAATGCCTGGATAACCACTTTATATACCTGTCCCCCAACCTTAAGAGACAAATGCATATGCACACCTAGATCCCTCTGATCCTTAATACACCCCAGGATCTTACCATTCATCACATATTCCCTTACTTTGTTGTCCTGCCCAAGACCATCACTTTACACTTATCCAGACGGAATTCCATTTGCCAATGATCAGCCCATCTGACAAGCCAATCTAGATCCTCCTGTAATCAAAAGCTATCTTCCTAACTATTTACTACCTCACCAAATTTTGTATCATTCATAAACTTACTGACCAACCCTCCTATATTGAAGTCTACATTCAAGTGGCAGATTGCAGTAAGTTCCCAGAACACCAGCCATAAACTGACACTTGAGAATGAGGCCAAGCTAATCTCATGACCTCTTAGAACATCGGGCCTAACAACTGCAGAGTTTAATAAGATTTCTTGTTAATTATACCTTGATGATGTGCAGTTTAGGTAGTAGATTGCAGTCTGCCAGCGTCAGCTCATTTCCATCGAGGTACTTGCGCTTGGAAACAAGGATCGTCTCTGAACTATTAGCATCAATCTCATCAGAAAGGGGTTCTTTCAGGTAGTTGTCCAGCCTTTTCAGCTCCTTCAGCAGGGCCTTTTCAAACTCTGGAGTAAATCAGGGAGAGCATCATTAGCTCTGCCAGCAACTGTGTTCTGGAGCTTGTTGCTATCCTCAAGGTGAAACCATGTTAATAAGAAACATCTGTTGGTACATTTACAAGTTGATCATGTTGCATAATTTAGATTAACCAAATGTCAGCCCTCCCACTTTTGGAAACCAATTGACAGTCAGAAAATAGCAACTGCATTATCTCATCGTTACTTGTAACAAGGTTTATTTGTCAACAAAACAAAAATGTGAGTTAAACTTGTAGGATGTTTCGCAATGGTTGTGCCTTGATCTTTGAAATCTTCTGACATCTGCAATGAAATTTGGAGTTACTTTGATTTCGCGGAATATGTCTTGTACGGTATTTACTAAGTTTGTAAACTTAAGGATGTATGAGGATGTTCATAGTCTTCAAAAGTGCTAAATATTGAACTGGAAAGGGAAATGATTGTGTATGTCTTAGAAATTCCCAGTTTGCCACCTGAATAAGGTCACTTTGAGCAGGAATGCATAACATGAGTTAATTTTACTTTCTTGATTATTTCATGTCCTTTTTGAACTAATTGTACCTTTTATATTAGACACAGAATGATATTTTTGCAAAATGTTAACATTGCATTGATATATTTGGTCTGCTTCACTGCAATACTGTCTTGAGCAGAATCTTACAGGGACCTGAACAATGTGGACAATGTCGAGAAATCTGGGTGAATCATGTGAAAAATTGGGCAAGGATTACCTTGCTGTTGTAGCAATGGCGGTGATTGTTGTTGGGAATATAAGGGGCTATGTAGATGTATGGGGGGTGGATGGCATGACATAACTTGCAATGGTTGGCACATGGCTTTGGTGGGCAGACTTGGTTTAACATTGGAAATATGGGGGGCATCAGAGGTATGAGTATGGCTATGAGTTGGAATGGCTGAGACATAGAGAGTTGATGGGGAATATAGGGTGTGTGTGAAGGTTAGAGAGCCTAATGTTTAAGAGCTTGCATTAACTCCCTCCACCATGAGTATTCAGCAGCAGTGTGTACTATCTGCAAGAAGCACTGCAAAAACTTACCAACAATTCTTAGACAGCACTTTCCAAACTCATGATCACTTCCATCTAGAAGGACAAGGTTGGAGTACACAGCCACCTGTAAGTTCCCCTCCAAGCCACTCACCATCCTGACTTGGAAATATATTCATTGACTTTCACTGGGTCAGGATCCTGGAATTCTGTCCCTAATAGCATTGTGGGTCAACCTACAGCATATGGACTGCAATGATTCAAGAAGGCAGTTCACTTCCACCTTCTTCAGGGCAACTAAGGACAGGCAGTGAATGCTGGCCAGCCAGCGACACCTAATCCCATCAGTGAATAAAGAAAGACCTCACAGGGACAAAATCACAGAGAACTGAAACGAGCCTTTCAAACTGACTGCCAATGTATGCTATAGCCCCTGTTTCTGCCTTCAATCTGCATTTGTAAGTGGCAGGCCCAGTTTCAGCATGAATCAACACCAGTGGGAATGAAAATCCCACCACTCATCACACTTTCATCTGAGGCAGATGTGGCAAGCTGATAAATATCCCAACTCTGCCTATCTGCCTCAGATTTTAATTGGAATACATTTTCAAGTACATCCATGCAAATTAATTACACTTTACCTGGCCTTGCGTAAGACAGCACAGCCTCCCAACAATTAAAATGGTCCTTGAGGGTTTGGCTTAATCCAAAGTAAATTAACTCCCATTCCATACAATCTGTGAAAATTGCTGGTGGCAGGGTTGACAACTAATTCATTGTGGTGGCAGAACTTACTTTCATTGGCATCTTTCCTTGCATTCTTGATGTATGCTGAAAATTTGGCAAAGAGGTCACTGCCTGCAGCGTAGGATTCTGGCTGTCGTGGAGTGAGATGTGGGTATCTGGTGACAAGAGGATAACATGAACTCTCTCTTGTGTACATACAAATTCATGTAAAACATTTAGACCAGAGTTTATTGATACAATGCAATCGTTCAAAAGGAACTATTCAATTTCAAACTTGAATTCGAGCCCCAGGTTTCTATCTTTACATTCATCTTGGAATCAAATCCATAAATGCTTACAATTGCAGATTTAGAAAGCATGAACATATATCTGTCTACTTTCCTTCTCACATTGCACTATGACTGTCCCATCCCTCCTGCGTTTACCATCAGATCTTTTCCTCTGCCTCTCCCCCTCCCCCAAATAAAAATCTCAAAGCGCCCTCTTTTTGACCTGATCATCAGATTTAAATAATCCTCGGAGCTGGGGCACATAAAATATGCTGCATCTCTCTGTCTTCTCACAACAGCAGAGCTAGCTCCAGGAAAGAACAGAAGAAAGCTGCCAATATAGGTTGTGATAGCAATGGGAAACAATTGGAGAAAGAAAGGACCTATCTGTCGCCACTTATCCCTTTCCCTCTAGTCTTCCTCACACCAAACATTGTTTCATATCTCAAAGAATTATTGGACTGTAACTTTGTACAATCTGATTGAATTGGTGATTCTGAACAAAACATCAACACGGAAACAAGTTCAACAAAAGGATCTGACATTGGGCATAATCTTGGTCAGGGTATTGAATACAGGAGTTGGGTCGTCATGTTGTGGCTGTACAGGACACTTTTGAAATATTGCATGCAATTCTGGTCTCCTTCCTATCAGAAAGATGTTGTGAAACTTGAAAGGTTCAGAAAAGATTTACAAGGATGTTACCAAGGTTGGAGAATTTGAGTCTGTTCCCTGGGGTCGGGGAGTACAGAACTAGAGGTTTAAGGTGAGAGTGGAAAGATATAAAAGAGACCTAAGAGGCAACCTTTTCACTCAGAAGGTGGTACATGTATGGAATGAATTGCCAGAGGAAGTGGTGGAGGCTGGTACAATTGCAACATTTAAAAGGCATCTGGATGGGTATGTGAATAGGAAGGGTTTGGAGGGATATGGGCCAGGTGCTGGCAGGTGGGACTAGTTTGGGTTGGGATATCTGGTCGGCATGGACGAGTTGGACCGAAGGATCTGTTTCAGTGCTGTACATCTCTATGACTCTCCAACTCTAGACAGGTGAATAACTCATGTACTGCCTATACCTACATGCACTCCTAGAACAAAGTGCTGTCAGATCTTATGTCCATCCAGGCACTTTAGTGGACACCACTGGGTCTGTATACAAACTGAGGACACAGGGATAAAACATCCTGTCTGCCTAGAGTTGCTGGCCAATCAGAGGTCTTGTAAGGTGGGGTTCACAGGACAGGGGATTCATGGGGGGTCAGCCCAAGGGTGGCATGGTGGTTCAGTGGTTAGCACTGCTGCCTCGCAGCACCAGGGTCCCAGGTCAATTCCAGCCTTGGGCAACTGTCTGTGTGGAGTTTGCACATTCTCCCCTTGTCTGCGTGGCTTTCCTCTGAGTGCTCCGGTTTCCTCCCACAGTCCAAAGATGTGCAGGTCAGGTGAATTGGCCATGCTAAATTGCCCAGTGTTAGGAGCATTAGTCAGAGGGAAGTGGGTCTGGTTGGATTACTCTTCGGAGGGTCGAAGAGCCTGTTTGCACACTGCAGGGAATCTAATCTAAAAGGCCCATCCCTGCTCCCTGTCCAGGCCCTTAATCAGGCAGAAATGACTAGAGAAATAACCGATACAGCCTCTTCAGAGTTTCAAATCAAATCAACAAAATTTCTGAATCGTATTGAAGGGCCTGAGCTAATTTTCACTCCGTCAAACAACTATTAAACCATCACTTTCCAGATTTCTGGATTGTGTGTTCTTAAGGATTTAGAGAGGGTCAGTGATGCTGGTAAGGCTGTATTTACTGTACCTCCCTTGCCCTAGAAAAGAGAATTGATGTTTGCATCCTCATCCACCAAATGACAGGCAGCCGGCCCAACCTACTTGAAGGGTCAGCTATGACTTAACCCTCCTGGACGAAAAGGTAATGACAACCTTTGTAGGAATAGGCCCTTAAGTGATTATTAAGTGGTGGTTATTTGATCTGTTAGGGACCATAAGTGGAGATGGGGCAGGAAGTTCCACTGTGGATCTTCATCTGTAAAACTTACTTGAGTAGAGGCAGGAAGTCATTGGCTATCTGCATTGATAATGACCCCCCTAATTTTCCTGGGCTCCTCCTTCCTCACCTGCTGTAGGCCTGGAGGATTTCACCCGTTTCTTTTCCCACAGACACTGCCAGACCTGAGAACTTCGAATGGCCCTTTGTTTGAATTAAATGGGAATCACCAGTATTATCATTCACATATCATTTATAGGACATCTAGTCAGCAAGCTCCTGTTCTACAAACCAAATCCATTTTGTAATCTACATCCCCACGGAGGATATTAAAGAAAGCTCAGTCTCCAGCTATTAATTATCATCAGTAAATAATAAATGAACAATCCCTTTAGTCAAAACGTAACAATAGAGCACTGACTTTCAATTTTGTTAATCTTTCATTAAGCTTCAAGGCTGTTTATTATTGAAATTATTCCCACTTCAGTTGGGTAAATGTAACAAGTTTTCTTATCAATTAAATAATATACCATGTATAGAAAGTGATACCATTCATTTAAAGTTCTTTTGAATTGTGCTTTTAGTCAATTTGAACGCAGCAGCTTTTGGGACCAGTTACAGGAAAGGTTTGGTTTGCTCTGCATCTTTTTTCTCCCCAGCTGATAGTGTTTGAACAATAGTGTCAAATATTACAAGACTAAGAATTGAGAATGTTCCGATTCTTTCAAACGTTTTAGCATTTCACCCGTGAATGTCAGGTCTGAAAAAAATGCCCATTCCAAGGATTGACATGCAAAATGCCAATATGACAATACATTTGGACTGCTTCAATGATACTGATTTTGAAAGGCAACAAATCCATGTGAATTGAGTGATCTTGCTGGCCTCAAAGTACATTCATGTGACTGTCTGGCAGAATAACAAGGTATTATTGACAGCAAGGAGAACATGCTCGAGATGGAACTGGAATGTCATACAGTCAGACAGTCCAGAGGCCCTTTGGCCCACTGTGTCTATGCTGGTTATCTAGTACCTTTCTAAACTAGTCCCATTTTCCAGCACTTAATGCATAGACTTGTATGCTTCCGTAGTTCAAGTGATCCTCAAAATACTTATCGTTCTTATCTCTATCACCCTTGCAGTCAGTGAGTTTAAGATATTCTGTAACTGATTAGTGCTGTAGCACATTACAAAAAGGCAGGAGTATGACCAGAGAGCAATCAATGACCAACAAAGAACAAACAACAAGCACCACAAAATCAACCAATTCAATATTTCTTTCAAACTCCTTTTCAGTGGCAATCTTGTTTGCTTATTGATCTTGGAATTTATGTGTACAAATAAAACTAATGACATGGTAAATAAATAAGAACAAGATCATTTACATTGGAATCATTAAACTAACCGATACAGCCTCTTTAGAGTTTCAAATCAAATCAACAAAATTTCTGAATCGTATCGAAGGGCCTGAGCTAATTTTCACTCCTTCAAACGACCATTTAAACCATCACTTTCCAGATTTCTGGGTTGTGTGTTCTTAAGGATTTAGAGAGGGTCAGTGATGCTGGTAAGGCTGTATTTACTGTACCTCCCTTGCCCTAGAAAAGAGAATTGATGAGCCTACTCCTTGAAGTGACTTGAGTCACTCATACAGAAATGTGGAGCTGAGGCCATGATCTTACAAACTGGTTCACAGGATCAACTGGCCTACTCCTCCTAATTCATATGTTTTGTTGTTGAAAAGAAAAACAAAAATCAGAAAATAGTGTTCTGACTCTTAACCCCAGTTTCCTCCTTCTCGGTTAACCATAGGAAGATGTCCACTGTAAGCCCTAAGACTATCCCTAACCCACTCACCAGGCTCCATGTTTCTGTCACTCAGTTGGCAGGTAACAGGAAATAGGCTCCACTTCTGAGTGAATTCCATTCAGGTCTCGCTATCTATCCTCTCCGTTATTGAACTTCTCTAGTCTCTGATTTCACCCAATCCTGCCATTTGATTTGCTTGTATTCCAAACTGTGCCTGAATGATGCAAGAGACATTATACCAGCAATTTACCACGTGTTTACGTTATTATATTATAATAATAGTGACAATTCCATTCTGGTTTATATGTTTTACCTGGGTGGAGCAAGTGTCTCCTCAAGAAACTCTTCAATCTTGATGAAATCAGTTTTCAGCTCTCCATTGTAGATGAGGAATGGAGGATTCGTGCCAGGAGCCAAATCTTTCAGTTCTTCTGGTCTCCTATGAGAATGAGAACAGTTGTCAGAAAATAATGGAATTGCATGTCACCAACCTGTCACAGAAATAAGTTGACGGTGGGGTCAAGTTTAACAGGGGTTTGATCAGATGTTAAAACGTTAAAAATCTGAACTTGAACCAAAGCTATCCTCTTCTGAGATTTAATTGGTTGGATTGAATTGCATGAGCAGCCAATCCACTCCCAGAGAGTTTGACTAATGAGATTGGCAGTCTGGGATTTGATCAAATTTGCAGGTTTAACAGTAACTAGTGCCATGTGTAACCCAGCTGCTGAAGGGTGGTGAGAAGAACATTGATGAAGGGACACTTGCTGTTAAAGCAATGTGTTTAGCCAGGAGGAGTAGGAGCGCTCCAGCCTCCCCGCAGCCCCAATTCCATATCAGACCCCCAGCTACACAGAGCTCAGTAGCTGGGGATCGGCCTCACCAATATCAGGCAGCAGAAAGCATCTTTCCTCCGATTGGACCCCCTATCCAGGCTCGGGGAGCAGACTAACTCAGGTTGAACCCCTCAAATGTCATTAGCAAGCCCCTCCCCCCAGCTTCTGCAGCCTCCTCCAGAGTCCCTATCTGACTGGTAATCAAGCCTATTGATCAAGTTGATTTCCAGGTTGGGTGGTGATTTTCGAGACACTGAAGTGACAGGAAATGGAGTGAAAGTAGTGAGGGTGAGACAGAATGGTAAGGATGTGTCTAGAAATGTATTGAGCATCATTCAAACACAGCTCTAACGTGTATTGAGAAAGCTTGTTTCAAGGAATATTTACACGAACGATCGCAGGGATGAAGGGCTTGTCTTATGAGAAGGGTTGAGGGCTCTGTGTCTGTACTCAATGGAGTTTAGAAGGATGGTGGGGCGGGGGTGGTATCTGATTGAAATTTACAGAACACTGAGAGACCTGGATAGAGTGGACACTGAGAAGATGTAGGAGAGAGGAGGGACTGTGGGCTACTTTTATTGAATATCCTCAGTTGATGCTCCATTCAGTGTATTATTTTAATACGTCTGATGTCTTACTAATGTGAATAGTTTAGATTTATGAATTAATCACCTAATTATAATGGCCATTCAGGTGAACCAGATGTGGGGGCAGGAAAAGGATGGGAAGTAGACAGCTTTCATTTTATTTCATGTTCAGCACACCGTAAGGGTGGAGGTAGTGAATTTGCATATTTTAACAGCACAGAATGGATTTCTAGCAAATTTGCAAGCAATTTTTCACCATATCCAATCCTCTATCCACTGAAGCTCACAGAACAATCACTCAAACTGTTCCTGGACACTTTCCTCCTAGACTTATTGCTGATTTTGCTTGGTTTGGTAAATGTAAAAGCTTAACAATATTTTCCAAACCTATTGGAAAAAGAAATTGTAATAAAGAAGCTGCCCGTTTTAGACAGTCAGTTTCATACAGCTGGTGTTCACCAATTTCCATCACAGCATCTCTTATTATCATTTGAATTCTGATCTAATTTTATTAACTTACCGTTACATTGATACCTTGTAGTGTGTCAAAGTTTGCGGATGATACTAAAATGTGTGGTAGAGCAAAGTGTGCAGATGACCGTGAATCTTTGCAGACGGACATAGACAGTTTAAGTGAGTGGGCAAAGTTCTGGCAGACAGAGTACAATGTCAATAAATGTGAAGTCATCCATTTCACTAGGAATAACAGTAAAAGAGACTATTATTTGAATGGTAAAAAACAATGCAGCATGCTGCTACGCGAGGGACCTGAGTATCCTTGTGCATGAATCGCAGAAGGTTGGTCTGCATATGGTCTGCAACTTCCATTAAGAACGCAAATGGAATTTCGTCCTTCATTGCTGAAGGGATTGAGTTTAAAAGTAGGGAAGTTATGTTGCAACTGTATACGGGCCGGGTGAGGCCACACCTGGAATACTGTGTGCAGTTTTGGTCTCCTTACTTGAGAAAGGCTGTATTGGCATTGGAGGGGATGCAGACGAGGTTCACTAGATTGATTCTGGAGTGGAAGGGGTTCGCTTATGATGACAGACTGAGTAGACTGGGATTATATTCATTGGAAGAGTAAGGGTTGATCTGATTGTAACATACAAAATTATGTAGGGAATAGATAAGATGGAAGTAGAGAGGATGTTTCCACTGGTAGATGAATCTAGGACAAGAGGGCATAGCCTCAAGTTTAGAGGGAGCAGATTCAGAAACAAATTAAGAAGTTTCTTCACCCAAAGGGTTGTGAATCTATGGAATTCCCTGGCCAGTGAAGTAGTTGAGACTCCCTCAATGATTTTTAAAGCGAAGATAGGTAATCTTTTGAACAGTAAAAGAATTAAGGGAGCTGGCAAGAGGGTGGGTAAGTGGAGCTGAGGCCATGAAAACATCAGCCATGACCTTATTGAATAATAGAGCAGGCTCAAAGAGCCAGATGGCCTACTCCTGCTTCTGATTCTTATGTTCAAAGGTTTTGAGAAAAAAATCTTGCACTTATAAAGCACTTTTTACAACGTCAGGATGTTTCTAATCACATTGCGGTCAGTGACATACTTTTGAAGTGTATCACCAAAATCTGTCCTGGTCCATTCATGTTGATGCAATAGTCAACAAAGCACAACAATGTCTCTACTTCCTCAGAAGGCTAAGGAAATTTGGCGTTTCCACAAGGATTTTTACCAACTTTTACAGATGTAGCATAGAAAGCATTCTATCTGGCTGCATTACGGTGTGGTTTGGCAATTGCTGTTCCCAAGACCCCAAGAAACTTTGAAGAGTCATGAGCACAGCCCAAACTATCAAGTAAGCCAGCCTTCCATCCATGGACTCTATCTATACTTCCCGCTGCCATGGAGAAACAAACAACATAATCAAAGACGCCTCCTAGCCCGGTTATATTCTCTTTCACCTTCTTCTGTCGGCAGAAGACATAAAAGTTTGTATACATGAATGAATAGATTCAAGAACAGCTTTTCCCCATTTTATCAGACTTTTAAATGGACCTCTTAAATTTTAAATTGAATATTGATCTCACTTTCTGCAGCTGCAACATTGTATTCATTGCTCTGTTCTATTACCCTAATGTACTCTGTATGGTATGATCTGCCTGTACTGCATGCAAAACAACATTTATTTCTGTACTGAGATAAATGTACAATTTCAGTAAATCAAGATTAAATCAAATCAAATCTGAAATCTGGAATATCTGAAATGTGGCAGCCTATTTGTGCACAGCATGTTCCCACAAGCAACAAGATGATGATGACCAGATCGAGATATTGATTGAGGGAGAAATATTGGGCCAGAGCACACAAGAGAACATCCCTGATCTTCTTCAGGACAGTGAAATATTCCCACCTGGGAGGAGAGGGAGGAGTTTGGAGTGATGCTTTATCTGCAACACAATGCACCAAATAGTGCAGCACATTCCTGGTGCTGCTTTGACTCTGTTCATTCAATCTTTGCACTACGACCTTGACTCATAACTTCTAACTCGGAGGAAAATGCCCTGTGCTACAAAAGCAAGACAATCTTTTCATCTGGCATCCTTTGCTTTCAAACCACAGAAACCAGTATGTTTCTGACAGAGTTTATGGATAAGCCTTCATGATAGATTGACTTAAAATATGATAACCATGCCTTAACTCTCACTGCAATGCTGCAAAGTAATAAAGTTCCTCTCAGCTCTATGGGCCTTACTTTTTCATATCCACTGTCGTTACATTAAAGACAACTCCTTTCAGCCACAGAACCATGAAGAGACGTTGGCAAAAGGGACAGTTTCCAATGTTCTCTCCATCGAAACCAGCCTGGAGAAAAGGAAAATGGAATAACAATCTTAGGTTCTCAAGTAAATAATCTGCAGTATTCTGTTTTAACAAAGCTAATGTCAGAAGCTGCATACCATATTTATTACACATACATTTCAAGTGAAAACTGGCAATGATTTCCTAACTTCAGTTGGAGGGGTTTGGTAGAAGTGTCCATTTAGAACTCCCTGTTTAGATACCCTCATCTATTAAGATGGAAGTAAAAACCATCCATAAATTTTTTTTCCCAAGGTCAAGGAGTTCCCAACAAATTCACAGCCAATGAACTATAAGAAGAATTTTAGCATCTGTGTTTGGTCATATTTACCCAAAATAATGTAAAATTCACAATTGCTTGGTTTTATTTTTCACTCCTGCTTCTTATGTCAGCCCATAAAAGGGTTAACTGGCTCAGGATAGGGAAGATCTGGAAACCGGTTAAGTCATAGGCTGCAATGTAATGATCACGGTCATTACTAATAACAGTGTTTGAGACTCAAATTGCAGAATGCATTAAATATTAACATCTTACTCGTTGAATTTCTTAAGCAGTATTAGGATTCCAATGTTGTCTAATCCAAATTTGTAAATTTCGAAAATGAAAGTAACTTACTAAATATCATGGATGCAGAAGGGTAGTGATATTATCTCAAATATGTGTTCTTATCAAATCCCTCTCTGCCATAACAGAGGCAATAACAATTTATTTTTTAGTGAGGAAGGAAATAAGTTTTTGTATATTTGAACTTGAGCCCTCCAACTTGAGTTTGTAACATGATCTTGTCACGTGACTTATGATTATATATATCTGAAATAACGTTTCATTTTC
Source organism: Hemiscyllium ocellatum (assembly GCF_020745735.1). Taxonomy (NCBI): domain Eukaryota; kingdom Metazoa; phylum Chordata; class Chondrichthyes; order Orectolobiformes; family Hemiscylliidae; genus Hemiscyllium; species Hemiscyllium ocellatum. The sequence continues at coordinate 74,476,595 of NC_083411.1, read as the reverse complement.
TAAGAGCTTGGAGCTTCATTTTCTGACACCCTGTTTGTTTTAGATAAGACTTCCGTCCTAGGGATAACTGAAAAATTGTACCATCAGGAAATGGCTGATAAAGTTCACTAATGACTTCTCAAATATATACTGGTAGGACAGAACCAACAATATTTAGAATTAAACTGTTTACCCTGTCAGTTGAGGGTGAGTTTATTCTGCAGTTGTTGGTTAGATTCTATGCCAGGAGGATACTCTCCATGGCCTGGCTCTTGTTTAGGAGAGTCTATGGCACAGGCCTAAATATAGTAAGTTCCAGAATGTTTGAGATGTATGTATTTGAAGGGTCTGTCATTATTTACTTTATGATGTAGTGGGTATAGAGCACCCAAAAAATGTTCTAAGTGCTTTGGTAATTGGCTTTGCATTCCATAATTCTCCAAAAGGAAAGACACACATTTATGTAGTGATTTTCACAATCACTGGATGTCCCTCAGTGTTTTGAAGTGTAACCCCTGTTGTTATATTGGAAGTGCAGCAACCAACGTGCGCACTTCAGAAACACTCAGACAGCAATGTGAGGCTGCCCAATAGCTTGTGATATTGCTTGAGGCGTAATATTTCCCAGGACATCAAGGAAACAACCCTGCTGTTAAGTGGCTTTGGGAACCTTTGCATTCACGCAAACAGGCACCATGGGATCTTGGTTTAATGTTTCATCCAAAAGACAGCATTGCTAACAGCGCAGCACTTCTTCAGTACTGCACTGAAGTGTTAGTCTTCAATTATATGCTCAAGCCCTGGAGTTGAAGTTGAACCCAGAACCTTGCAGTTTGCAGACAAGATTGTTTCTAACCAAACCACTCTTCACTTGGGAGGCAGTTCAGATCATGCCTGCAGACTTACACTGCTGCTTTAGCATCTGTGTACAGTGCAATCATTTATTATTAAACTTGTAGCATGAATGTTATAAATTGTGAAAAAAATGAAACAGCAAGTCTAAGAGGAGTAAGAAAAACAAATAACTCATTATGACTGTTAATGCTTAGCTCATGCCCTTGCATAAAGAAACTTTACCTATATTACCAGAATATTGAAACAATAAATCTTTCTCAGGGTTCAGATCCAGTAGTGTTTGGTAATTATCTGAAGCTATCTACAGTATGATTTCTATAGTCCTGATAGATGTGTGCTACAACTTCCAGTCTTTCTTGGACATAGTCGAATTGCATGAGTGATTTAGTTTGTTGCCATCACAGTCTCAGCTGTGATTTTTTTTAAAGTATGCTATTTCTACGCAGAGAAGATCAATACTGGTATCCAAAAAATCCGATTAATTCAAGTTGTGTCTCAGACAAGAAGATGCATGCACTCTTAGCTGGGGAACTGACAAGGAATAATAAGTTAGAAAAGAACAGGAGGCACTCAATGCCCACTGCGGGGAAAAAACACAAAAAGACAGGAAAGGGTTATTATGTTATGGGAAGTGTTACATCAGCTCATTTAATAATGGTAGAGGCAGTGAAACAATGGGGGATTTTCTGCTGTTTTGCTATTGGCTTGCGTGCCTTTCGGATTCAAGGAGTCAGTCCAATTCCTTTCCCTAACTCAACATCAGGTTCAGTTTCAACAGGGTTTGCTTGCCACGCTCTGTAGTCCTTTTAACACTGGTGCACAAGCAAGAGATAGCGTAGGTAGACAAATAGATTACAATCTATTTAATACTGTCAAAATTTCAATTTGTTTCATAACGCGATCAGCAATTTTACTCTAGTGGCTGTTAACTTCTTTATCTCTAAAAAATGTGAAGTAAATCTCAAGCTTGGTAAAGATAACATATTTCAACAAAAGAAAATACAATGCTGTCATTACTTATGTATTATTCAAGCAATATTCCAATTCATTTTACTGCTCATTGATATAGAGTCAGTCTAACTTACACCAAAATTCAGTATTCATAAAACAACGGTTACTTATTTGAATAAAGAAATTATTCAATTAACAAATAAACTCACCAAATGAAACAAAAACAAAATCCACTCAATCTTTAACCATAGAGATAGGTATTATGCAATTTTCTGATATGAAAAAAAAATCAGTTTTATTTTACCTTAATGAAAAGTTCGATCTCTGGGTTTTTCCTGCCAGATCCTTGTTTGGCCATTGCTGGAACAGAGAATAGTCAAACAAGCAGTCCAAGTTTAAAGACCGTTTTCATAAGGAGTCTCAGAGGGAACAAGAAGTACCAAACAAGTATGGCAGTCTCTTTGCTTAATCCACTTTTCTGAGAGTGTCTATCAAGGTACAGGATACTGCAGTCACCTCAGCAGCACTAAGCCTCCACAAGGCACGAAAGAGTTCTGTTTTCCCTTTAGTTAGGGTGTAACGCCCTGCTTGTCTCAACACTGTGCTTCCCTCATACAAAGCGGAGGGTGGTCTCTAACTTAAAAAGGCAGCTAGCAACAACAATGACACAGCAATATCCCAATGTTAATTACAGCAAAATACAGGAAATAAAATTCAAACAACAGGACAAAAAAAAAGTCAAATGCTAAAGTCACAAAAATAAGAAGATATTCCAATTAATATTGTGTAGTATTTCTGACATCTATGGGCAAACACAGAAGCAGAAATTTAAATTTCGCAAACGTTAGGTTTGAATATAGCACACATTTTAAGACCTGTCAATAGAAATTGGTACCAGAATTGAAAGAAAGAGATCCATTAAATCCCTAGATATCTCCTCTCACACTGGCTCAGGTCCATCAGCAGTGGTATACTCTTGGGACAGCTCTGAGAGTTAACATTGAGTTCAGATCCATGGAGTTTTATGGAATCAAAGCAAATATGGTCAGGAAAACTTGCTTACCATCGATTTTCATCCAGTGATTGATGAACCACCTTCTCTCCAATATGTCACATGTTATCTCAGCTACTGTACCCAATTCCCATTAAGGCCCATGCTCTACCATTTGCACTATCACATGCAAAGTCCTTTCTCACTCGCTGTTATCCACCACAACACCAGACACCATTGACATGGATGTTGTCTGCACGACCTACTCACTCCCTTGGATCACCTCCCCATCTGCACCAAAAGGACCAGGTATGAATCTGGCTAGAGTCGATGGAGCCTGCCCTGAGATTTTGGTACTCAGTGTCTATGTGGAGATCCTTTACAGCAAGTGATCATCTGAATTTGCCAGGTACCCCTCTGATTGCTATGTTGAGTTGTCTTTACCTCTAGCTTGTTTGGCAAGTTGAGCAGGTAGAAAGCGGAGATATAATAAGGGACGTCAACAAGGCATTTAGCAAGCAATAAATCCCTTTAGGTGGAAACTTGCTGCTGCCCAGTGTGCTGATTATTGAAAGCATAAAAGATGGAACAAAATGCTCTTGATATTGAGATCAGCCTTCCAAGATTTCTGAAGAAAGGTCACTGGACTGGAAATTTTAATCCTGCTTTCTCTCCACAGGTATTACCAGACCTACTGAGTTTTTCCAGCAATTTCTGATTTTGGTCCTGATTTCCAACATCCAGAGTTCCTTTGTTATTTTTTTCTGGACTACCCACTTGATTCTATCACAAATCCTGCTATCACCCATGTCACTCAGAGCCCTATAAGATTTTGTCTAGAAAATAGTAATTGAAGCAGGATATGCAACTCATCAATCCATCATTCAACATGATAATGGCTGATCCTCTATCTCAACACCATATTTCTGTCCTCTCCCCATACATCTTTAGCGCTTCTTGAAATCTATTTCTTTCTTAAATATATTCATGACTTCACCTCCACAACCTCCCAAGGCAGAAAATTACATAGGTTCACTACCTTCTGGGAGATGTAATTTCTCCTCATCTCAATCTGAAATGGCTTTCTGCAGATCTTGAGATTGATTGTCTTTACTCAGTCTGACCTACATGGGACTTCAGACTCCTAGCAATTAACCCTCTGATTAGGTGTGGCCAATAAAGACTGAAATTGTCAGTGCTACTCACATCCATTGAAATAAATTTTTAAAATGGTACATCCTGTCCATACCATTAAAGTGAAAATCAGCATTTTGGCAGAAACTAATTTTGTTTTCACTAAGAAGTTTATAAAACGAAGAGGGGCATGGATAAAGTGAATAGTTCAGGTCTTTTCCCCAGGGTAGGGGAGTCCAAAACTAAAGGGCATAGGTTTAAGGTGAGAGGGGTAAGATTGAGAAGGGACCTGAGGGGTAACTTTGTCAAGCAGAGGGTGGTGCATGTATGGAATGAGCTACCAGAGGAAGTGATGGAGGCTGGTACAATTACAACATTTAAAAGGCATCTGGATAAGTATATGAATAGGAAGGGTTTAGAGGGGCATGGGCCAAATGCTGGCAAATGGGACTAGACTAATTTAGGATATCTGGTCGGCATGGGCGAGTTGGACTGAAGGTTCTGTTTCCATGCTGTACAGCTCTATGACTCCATGACTCCAAGCATTTTACCTAGAACTCACTCTTTCCATAATCATGCACTAAAATTCCAAAACACAAAGATCTGCTTGACACTAATAAGGCTTCCTCCCCTAAATTATTTAAATATTCTTCAACACTTCTGATATTTTCCATTCATAATTATTTTAGATTAGATTAGATTAGATTACTTAGTGTGGAAACAGGCCTTTCTGCCCAACAAGTCCACACCAACCCGCCAAAGCGCAATCCACCAGACCCATTCCCCTACATCTACCCCTTCACCTAACGCTACAGGCAATTTAGCATGGCCAATTCACCTAACCTGCACATTTTTTTTTTGGACTGTGGGAGGAAACCGGAGCACCTGGAGGAAACCCACATAGACACGGGGAGCACGTGCAAACTCCACACAGTCAGTCGCCTGAGGTGGGAAATGAATTCGGGTCTCTGGCGCTGTGAGGCAGCAGTGCTAACCACTGTGCCATCATGAAAAGGTAATAGAATAATGCAACATGCATATAGATAACTGGACATTGTAATGATAATTTTGCAAGGTTTGTGGTATAGAGTTGGTTAGAGACAAAAATAAACTACAGATTCTGGAATCCAAGGTTGACAAGCAGGAGGCTGGAAGACCACAGCAAGTCAAGCATGATGCTGCCTGGCTTGCTGTGTTCTACCAGCCTCCTTCTTGTCTTCCCTGTGGTATAAAAGCCAGTTAGATAGGAACTCAACTCTATAAGATTGGGCTCAAAATATCTTAGTCCTTCCTCAAACTTTCTGTCGAGCGAAGGTTTAACACAGCCATAATTGTTCTTTAAACTTGCCATTAATTCTGTAGCATTTTCAAGCATAAGACGGAGGGGGATTTTACCTACACTAGGCTGTACCTAATGTAACTGGAAGCGTGCATTAATTCTGCCCTCCTTCCTTTCTCACTGACAATTACAATTAAGATTTAAAATGCCAGTAATGTTCAGTGGAGCCATTTGTATGCCTTGCCTTGTATTTTGCTGACTTTATTTTGTACATAAAATCTTTTGTAATTTCATTCTATGTTAATGACATGTTTATGCATCACAACAAAAACCCATACAGGCTGGTGTGAGTCACAATATGCTGACTTTATCTCTCGTCTGATCTCCAGCTGCCAGGAAATTGAGATTTGACATTCCATTGAAATAAAATTTCACTATTTCCACTTCAATTATCTGTAGGCCATTAAGTTTTGTTGAGACTAGCTTTGTCAAATGGCTGTCTGGTAGTTGGGAAGCATTGTTGTTTCAGAGTCCTTCACTGTGGAAGTAACATTATTGTGCTTTCTTCCACTCTTTATTGAATGGTAATCTTTGCGTCCCATGGTGTGTTGACCATTCAGTGGGACATGGCTGAACTTGCAGTTTCTGCTGGTCTTCCATACATTGGAAAGGACATTGTCCGAGATTACCATCCATAGGGATAACTGAAATATTGAAGGTGAGCTCAAAGTCTTTAAGCACTCTGTCAGGTAACACCCTGAGATAGATACACATTTGTTCAGTCTGGACACAGTGCTTTAGGATTCTTATTTTCATACTTTAATTGACCACCCTCTTATGACAAAACACAGGATGCCAAATGCTTCCCATTTCACTTGTCCATGGACCATCTGTCTGGCCCTGGATTCCCCTTCTACTTCTCCATGCCTATACTGCATGCTGCTGAAACTCTTCCTCATCTTTATCAAAGGAAGGATACAAATGCTTTGGAGGGAGTTCAGAGAAGGTTCACACCATAAATATGTATGGAATCAGTGGGCTATCTGATGAGGAAAAGTTGGACAGACGATGCTTGTACCTGCTGGAGTTTAGAAAAGTAAGAGACAACATGGTTATAATAAACAAAACCCAAAAGGACTTAACCTGCCAAGATGTGGAGAGGATGACCCCTTGTGTGGGTGAACTCAGGGTGCTGTTTAAATATCAGGGCCACCTTTTAAAATTAGAAGTGTTTTGTTTCAGAGGGTTGTGAGTCTTTGGTTGTCTTTTCTTGAAGTAGCAGTGGAAACAGAATCCTTGAATATTTTTAAGGTATCAGGAGATAGATTTCAGGGGGTTGAGAAATTATCAGAGCTAGACAGAAATGCAGATTTGAGGTTACATTCAGCTCAGTCATTATTGTATTGCTGGAGATGCTGAAGGATGTACTCCCATTACTGATCTGTACAGTTGCATGTAATTAAAAGCTTTGAATTGCCCATGACCACCATTATGCTCAACAAATGGGAAACTAGCAGAGTGTGTAACTGTTGCAGGACAAATGACAATGTTGTTTACAAGCTATTTATTGAACAGGCAAATTGCTTCATTCAAAGTTCACCAAGAGTATGTCCAAATTGCCACCTGAAGGCCAGTTTTGGTCTCCTTATTTGCAGAAGGATGTTCTGACTATGGAGGGAGTGTAACAAAGGTTTACCAGACTAATTCCTGTGAAAACAAGATTTAAGGCAAGAGAGACTGAATCTGTTCGGTCTATATTCATTGGAGTTTAGGAGAATGAAGCAGAGTCTCATAGAAATTGATAAAATTTGAACAGGACTAGACAAGCTACACAAAGGAAGGGTGTTCCTGATGATTGGGGAGCCCAGAGCGTGGATCACAGTCTAAGGAGGCAGGGTACGCCACTTAGGGCCGAGGCAAGGAAAAACTTCTTCACACAGAGAGTGGTGAGTCCATGGAATTCTGTTATTAAAAAACAATTGAGGGCAAAAGAATGAACGTTTTCTCATGAACTAAGTAACACCATCAGTGAGCCTCTGGATGAAGCACTGGTGGTACGGCCCCCTTTCTACTTATGTGTTTGGGTTTCCTTGAGCTGGTGATGTCATTTCCTGTGGTGACACCATTTTCTGTGGTGATGTCATTTCCCATTCTTTTCCTCAGGGTATGGTAAATGGAATCCAAGTCAATGTGTTTGTTGATAGAGTTCCTGTAGGAAAACAACACATATGGACCAAATACTGAACTACAGAAGCAATCATCCCAACATCCACAAACAAAGCTGCATTAGAACATTATTTCAATGAGCCACCACACACTGCAGCTCAGAAGAACTATGAAGAGCAGAAGAAAATCACCAATACAGTGTCTTCAAAATGAACCGGTACCCAATGAACACAGTCCGCTAATTTCTCAACAACAAACTCAAACAAGCAGACAAAACACGCCCAGAAATCTTTGCCATTCTCCCCTAGATCAAAGACATCTTGGAAATAACTGCCAGACTACTCAGATGTCTTGGCATCATGGTAGCCCACAAACCCACCAACACACTAAAACAGCTAAAGAACTCTAAAGATCCTATACAGGCAACACACAAACCCAATGTCACTTACAAAATACCTTGCAAGAACTGTAACAAAGACTACATTGGACAAACAAGCAGAAAAATAGCCACCAGGATATATGAACATCAACTAGCCAGAAAATGCATGACCCACTCTCACTACTATCCTTACATACAGATGAGGAAGGACACCACTTCAATTGGGACAATACATCCATCCTAGGACAAGCCAAACCGAGGCAAACACAAGAATTCCTAGAAGCATGGTATTCCAACCGGAACTCTATCAACAAACTCATTGACTTGGATCCCATTTACCACCCCCTGAGAAAAAGAACAGGAAATGACATCATCTTAGGAAATAACATCACCACAGGGAATAATATCACCAACTCAAGGAAACCCAAACACATTAATAAAATATGGACCATGCCATCAGTTTTTCATCCGAAGGCACACTAATAATATTACCTAGTATGGTGACGAAACATCTGAAGACGAAGCTTCCAGCTCAGCGAGCAAACCTACTTCCATAGTTATTTATCTTTGCTGAACATATGACCGGTGGAGTGGATCATAGTAAAGTCCACTTCTGCTATTTCTCTCTTCATGAATGCTGCCAGACCTGCTGAGTATTTCAAGCATTTTTTGATTTCATTTCAAACAAAGTGTTCCATACTATCCACTGGATTCCCTGCAACAACTTGGCAAGGTTTCTTTTTGGCAGCACATCCCAAACCTCTGACCTCTGATCTCTGCTTCCAAGGAGCACAGGCAGATGTACAGGAGGTTGATCATTTCCAAGTTCCTCTCTACTTTGCACACTAGCCTACCTTGGAAATATACCAGTACTGATTCTTCATCAGAGTTCAAATCACAGAATTCCAGGAATAGCTTTGTAGGAGCATTTTTACCTCATAGACTGTTGCAAGTGACAAAGGTGACTCACCACAAAAACCAACAAGGGATGGGCAATAAATGGTTGCCTTTCTGGAAATACCCATATCCTAGGAATTTCTCTTATCTAAAAATGTTTATTGTAATAGCTAGTTTTGAAGTTACTTTAACAGACCTGAAGAGCCAAATATAACATTCTAGTTAAGGGAATCAGTCAAATAAGTGCGATGGTGACCCCTCCCATCCAGATTCTTAGCAGTGAAATGAACAGCGGAAACAATGATGATTAAAGGTCTTGGGAGTTAGCAACACAAAAATGGAAACTTTGATGAAGAAATCTTAGAAAGTCAGGGGAAGTAAGATTCCTGTAATTTAGATAATGTTTTGTGACAAACACATATTTCAAAAGCTCCGAAAGCTTGAAACCATTTGCTCAGAAATGTAAATGTGCCAAGTCTGTTTTCAATGCAATTTGGGTCCATACAAAATGATGCCTGAGCTTTCTGTTCAGGAGATAGCTTGATACATTTGTGCTCAATTAATATCTACGGTGAATGGTGCAGCATTTGTAATACAGATAGAGGCCATTTGATCTGAGTCATCTATATTTGAAATCATGAACACATCCAATTCTGCAATTTAACATTGAAAAAGCCTTCTCCCACTTTCTTTCATCTCATTCTATTACCATATCTCTCTATTTTTTTCTGCCTTGTATCTTTATACAGCTTCTCAGTAAATGGATTTTCATTATTGGCCTCAACGGCTCTAAGAGGCAGCAATTTTCATGTTCTAACCAACTTGAAAAAATTAATTTCTACTGGATACTATCTTCAACTTATACAACTTCCTGGTTGTGGAAAGATCTTGGTGTTTAATCTATCAAAACTACAAACACCTCCAATACTCCTCAGCTTTTTGTTTCTTTGAGAGTAGAGCCACAGCTTGTTTAGTTTTATCAAGTAGTCATAATCTTTCACTTCTGGTATCATTCTTATAAATCTCTTTTCGGTCATGTGGAGAATAGGGTGTAATAAATTGGGATGGATTTTGTGTAGGACCATTGAGATTCATGACTTGCCTGTACCCATGAAGATGGAAGTAAAAGCTAGGCAATGTTTATGTGCCTACCTCATCTCCATCACTGTAGCATTGACCCAAGATGGTACAGCATTGCTTCCCTGTCCTCCAATATTGTCCGCTAGCAATATTGAGCTGAATTTTATCATTTTGGCTAATTCCGAGCTGTGCTGAATTGTTTAGAGGGATTTACATCACGAAGCTGAATTAGTTTTTTTCACTGTATCTTTTCAGACTCACCTCATTAGTCAGTTTAACCTGAACATATGGTGCCTGTCATATCCAAAGCCCCATCAAAGCCATGTACCAGAACAGCTCACCACTCAGCAGGTATTTGCAGAACGATGGGTATTGTTGAAAGGCTACTGTTTACCTAGTCAAGAGTTGGGAACCTAGTGTTGCCTCTCATTGGCAACATGATAGCACAAAGCCACGAAGTCACATTGCAAACTGGCAAGTTACCTGAGCTGACATGAGCTTTTATTTACAGACAGCAAGGCAAACACGGAGAAAACTGGTAGCGACTGAAGTTCATCCTGATAATGCAAACCAGATTCCAGCAGCATGAGCACAAATATTTTACAGTCCACAATTGCTTGCTGCTCTCAGCTCCTGTCTGTTGGAAGCAGGTATTAATGAAGTTTTGTCTTGCTCATAGTGCCTGGCTCAGTTGAGCTTTGTCAAGGAAAGGACAACTTCCTACTTTCCAATGTCCTTATCTTCTTCCTTGAAAGACTGCTCCTGCTCTCCGAGTCCCTCAGAATTCAGCACATCACCTTGTTGCCTACTCCAGTTGTGCAGAGTACAGCATGCCAGGCTGATGCAGTATGGACTAAATGTGAGGCTCCCATACTAGTCCAAGCAATGGGACTACATCTTCAGTTGTCCTATCTCCTGCTGGCCCTGATTCAGGCACAGGCAGCATTAAACCTGGGCACCACATCAACCAAGGGATTGTACAATGGTGTGGTGAGCCAGTGTCACGGTGGGTAGCCCTTGCCCACCAGTCCCCACTCCCCCGCACTTTGTCAGGCATCAAGTATCTGAAAGTACTCCAGCATGTGAGAGTAATGGCAGCTGTGGGTAGTGAGCATGCACTGTGAGGAAGTAGTAATGGTGATCGCAGATCAACTGAATATTAATAGAACAAATCCCCTTCCTGTCGATGGATTCCATAGTGTTAACATATGGACCTCTCAGTGTGTGCAGTTAATGGCACAGTTTCTGCATTGAAAATGTGCCTCATTCATCCCCAGGAATTGGAATCTTGCGCACCCCATGTATCATGAGGGTGTTACAGCTTTGAGCCTGTCTCTGAGCTGAGTACTCCTCGTTCTCCCTGACAGCTCATTGCTGCTCCTGGGCTTGCTGTTAGCCCTCATCCTCCTGTATCCACCTTCACCTACTTAGGAAGGCAGCCGCAGTGAATGACATCCACCAACAGCTGGGGCACAGAACACTTGCTGGAACTTAACGACATCAACATCTGAAGTAGTGAAAGAGGTGCGTAGATCTTAGAACGTTCGTCATTGGCAGATCAGAGGTGTGCACTAGACAGTGAGATAAGCTACACTGTGATAACCAGTGACCTGTCTCCATCATCCATTCACATTTAGCCTCCATGTGCAGCAACTTGAGGATGCTGCTGTGCTAAATGAGTGACTAATGCTATTAAGAAGGGAATGTCTGCAATGCTCCCACAGTTTACGGACCCTGGAACCACATCAAACCTTCAGTTTCTCACTGCATTCAGTACAGACCATCGTTAGACTCTCATGACCAATGATGAAGCGACGTTGTTCGGTCTCATAATGATCATGAGGGTTTGCCAGATGTCAGTGTCGATAGATGGCAGGTGCCCATGGGTTGAGCCCTGAGAAGTTGTTCAGTCATAAACAACAAGGAGACTCTTTTTGGAGTAAGGAGCTCTGAGATACCCGCTCTGACCTCCATGTTGAGTTTTCTCATTACCCAGCTCATTTGGTGAGACGTGAAGCTGAATTTTAATGAGGTGAGTTGTGCTGATAACAAAGTGTTGAACAAACAATAACCACCCCCACCCCAACATTGGCAACTCACCATTGCCAGGTGGCAATCGTTCTAAATTACTTGTGAAAAGCATTAAAGGTGGAGCAATAAGCTCATAAATTTGAGATGGGACTGCCTGGACTTCTCACCGCCAATATTGCTCAGGCTTCTATAAGCCTTCCACCCATTATGTTCATATAATGCCTTGAACATGCTAAAAGTATCCCAGGGTGCCTCACAGGGCCATTAAACAACAAAGTTATGACACTGAGTCACATAATTAGATTAAATACCCCAAAGCTTTGCCAAAATGGTAGATTCAAAGAGTGACTGAAAGACACCCAGAGAGGGTGAGTGGACTGTATCCCAGAACTTGAGCCAAAGGCAACAACTGAAGCAGTCACCAGTGGTGCAGCATTTACAATTAACAATGCACAAGATGCCAGGATTAGACAATGGTCCTGCTTGTCTACTGCGTGTCACCTTGTTCTTCAAGACAGAGGGATGAACTGGATTGTTTATTCAGCACAATGGCTCAGTGGTTAGCACTGCTGCCACACAGCACCAGGGTTCCAGTAATCGAAAGACAGCTCAGAAAATAGCAGAGGTACCATAGCTTGGTCACTGACACAGACTCCACCTCAGACACTCACACAGACTCCACCTGAGATACTCACACAGACACCGGCTCAGACACTCTCACAGACTCCACCTCAGACACTCTCACAGACTCCGGCTCAGACTCTCACACAGCCACCGGCTCAGAGACTGACGCAAATTCCGGCTCAGACACTCTCACAGTCTCCGGCTCAGAGACTCACACAGACTCCGGCTCAGACACTCACACAGACTCCGGCTCAGACACTCACACAGTCTCCAGCTCAGACACTCACACAGACTCCGGCTCAGACACTCACACAGACTCCGGCTCAGACAGTCACACAGTCTCCGGCTCAGACACTCACACAGTCTCCGGCTCAGACACTCACACAGACTCTGGCTCAGACACTCACACAGACTCCGGCTCAGACACTCACACAGTCTCCGGCTCAGACACTCACACAGTCTCCGGCTCAGACACTCACACAGACTCCGGCTCAGACACTCACACAGACTCCGGCTCAGACACTCACACAGACTCTGGCTCAGGCACTCACACAGTCTCCGGCTCAGACACTCACACAGTCTCCGGCTCAGACACTCACACAGTCTCCGGCTCAGACACTCACACAGACACCGGCTCAGACACTCACACAGACACCGGCTCAGACACTCACACAGACTCTAGCTCAGGCACTCACACAGACTCCGGCTCAGACTCTCACACAGACTCTAGCTCAGACACTCACGCAGACTCCGGCTCAGACTCTCACACAGACTCTAGCTCAGACACTCACGCAGACTCCGGCTAAGACACTCGCGCAGACTCTGAATCAGACACTCTGACAGAATCAAGCTGAGGCTCTCACACAGACTCCAGCTCAGAGACTGACGCAGATTCCGGCTCAGACACTCACACAGTCTCCGGCTCAGAGACTGACGCAGATTCCGGCTCAGACACTCACACAGACTCCAGCTCAGACACTCACACAGACTCCGGCTCAGACAAACTCTGTCACTGGCTTAGATACTCATAGACACTGACCTAGACACGCATTCAACAGCTGAGATACTGCTATACTACTAACCTTGCATTTAATAGATTTATGTGCAGCCTAAATTCCCCGACACTTACGGCTCTGTCAGGCCAACGTTAAAGAATGTCGTCTTTATGTTACTTCTTCAAAATATTCCATAAGAGTTGACAGCATGAATTTCTTCTCCAGTTCCAAGTTAACAACTGTTGATTATACATTTCAGTTATACATTTATGCATTGTTTTTCCTGCCACAGATCTTGGTTTGAATTCAGTGCATTGAATTAATTATTACCAACATAGGCCATGGATTTTAACAGGGCTACTTCTTCCACAAGGTTAAACTGACAGAGTTTACAAGGTCATCAAGTTTCTGTCATTTTGTCATTAGATTTCAAGCGTTGTTGACTTACCAGTGTAGAATTTTACCATACTCTACACATTTAAGCCATTTCTGCAATAATATCACTGTCTTTCAGAAGCTAAAATACAGGACTATTTCAATCCCCACCAGCAATCTCAACTCTTCCTACATATCACTTCAGTGAGGGAAAGAAGTATAAAGGCATTTTCATGCCCCTTAGTGAGACCTGCTAACTTATCTGTGCTGAAGGCTAGCTTTTGGGTCACAGACAACAAAACTGCAGAGGCTGGAATCCAAAGTAGACAGGCAGGAGGCTGGAAGAACACAGCAAGCCAGATAGCATCAGGAGATGGTGGAGTTAACGTTTGGGGTGTAACTCTTCTTCAAGAATAGGGGTAGCTTTAGGGGGAACTGCAGATAAAGGGGAGGGGTGCAAGAGTGTATTGGATGGGAAGAGAGGCAGAGTGGTGAAGTAGTAATAAGTGAACACAGGTTGAGGGTACAGCCTGGGTGGTCAATTGGAGAAATGAATCCGGTTGGTAGCAGGAAGGAAGTGTCAGTCAGAGGAATGGAAGGGAGGGGAAAGGGCTGACAAGGGAATTTGGGGATGGGAAGGGATGTTATTTGAAACTGGAGAACTCAATGTTGAGTCGACTGGACTGTCGGCTGCCCAACCAGAAGATGAGATGTTGTTCTTCCAATTTGTGATCTCACTCACTGTGGCAATGGAGGATGGACATGTTAGAGCAGGAGTGCGAAGGGGAAGTGAAATTAGTGGTGACCGAGAGGTCAGGCTGACCCTTACGGGCCTTGCTGAGATGCGTGGCAAAACGTGCCCTGAGTTTACATTTGGTTTCACTGATGTACGGAAGACCACATCGAGAGCACCAGATACACTAAACTAGGTTGAAGGAGAGGCGGCTGAACCTCTGTCTCACCTGGAAGGACAGTTTGGGGTCCTTGATGGAGATGAGAGTGGATGGTGTGCTGGCAGGTTTTGCATCCTAGGGGTTTGGGAGGGGTGGGGAGGGTTGGTGGGGAGAGTGGCACAAACTGACTGACCAAGGAATTGGTCCTTGTGGAAGGCAGGAAAGGGTGGGAGGGGAACATGTTGTTGGTGGAGTCCAGTTGGAGTTAGCAGAAGTGTTTGAGGATGATGCATTGGGTGCAGAGATTGGCGGGGTGGTAGGTGAGGACAAGGATGACTGTCTTTATTATGTTTGGGGGGGTGTGAGGTTTAGAACAGAGGAGACGGAATGAAAGAAGCATGGTGGATAACTGTCTGGATAACGGGGAGGGGGGAGGGGAAGTTTAGCCACATCATCTGGTGGTTCTGTTATGTTGGTCATCAACTTGGTGCCAATCTGGTTGTCATTATCTACATGCCACTTTTGGTTAACAGTAGCTGTTCTTTTTATATAATGCAGTTAGGAACTGAAACAGCTAACTGATATCATGTAATCCGCACTCATCAGGATATAGGCCACTGTCTCCAGGAAGACCTCTGTTGGCTGGTATTGTAATGCAGAGTGACACCAACAGTATGGGTTGAATTCCTGCACTGGCTGGGGTTACATTGAAGGACTGTCCCTTGCAACCTCTCCTCCTTGTGGAGGTATGGTGACCTTAGGTTAAACCAGCACTAGCCATCTCTCTCTGATGAGGAAACAGCCCTGTGGTCTATTGAGACATTGGTGACTTTACCTTTTATCAATACTCCCACTGAATACATGAATAGGAAAGTTTTAGAGGGATATAAGTCAAATGCAGGCAAATTGGGCCAGTTTAGGTTAGAAAACCTGATCAGCATGGATGAGTTGTATAATGGGTCTGTTTCTCAGCTGTATGACTCTAAGACTCTAATCTATCTCAGCCTGAAATATGTACAAGGTCTCTGCCTCTGCGGCTTTGTGCCAAAATGTTCCAAACACTCATAACCCTCTGAGAGAAGAAATTCCTCCTCATCTCAGTCTTACCCTGGTGCTCCTATATTCTGAGACTATGCCCTCTGGTCCTAGACTTTTGCAAAAAGGGAAACATTTACCCTGTCAAGCCCCTTAAGAGTCCTATATGTTTCATTGACATCAGCCCCCATTCTCCTAAATTCAGATGAGTAGAGCCTCAACGTGTTTAACCATTGCTCATAAGACAATCCCTCCAAACCAGGGATCATCCTACGGAACCTTCTTTGATTTGCCTTCAATGAAATAATACCTTTCCTTAAATATGATGACCAAAACCATGGCTAAAACCATAAACATACTCTGTTTCACTAACACTTCAACCTATCTTCTACCTAAGACATTCTGTGGGCAAGCTTCTCCATGTTGGATCCTAGACTATTACAGGTAAGGAGGATTTGTGGCAGTGAATTGACCCCAAGACATCCTTGATGCTTCACCTAGATGGCTATGAATCTATGCGAACCATCTAGGTTGCAGAAGTGGACAGTACTTCACATATAAGATGATGAATAGAAACTTGGACTTTGACTGGACAGTGCCTGTTTGAATACATCTTCAGTTATGCAAAGATTACACACATTCAAGGAAAAGAAAAGATAAAAAATTCCAAACAGAAAACCTAGTGTACATATTGCAGCTGTAAGGGCATTGGTTAGGCCACTTGTGGAATATTGCATTCAACTCTGGTCTCCCTGCTACAGGAAAGATGGTGTGTAAGTTGAAAGAGTTTAGAAAAGATTTACAAGAATGTGGCCGGGGTTGGAGGGTTTGAGCTTTCGGGACAGGCTGAATAGGCTGGGGCTATTTTCCTTGGAGTGTCAGAGACAGAGGAGTGACCTTACAGAGGTTTATAAAATCATGAAGCACTCCTAATGAAGGGCTCTGGCCCGAAACGTCGAATTTCCTGTTCCTTGGATGCTGCCTAACCTGCTGTGCTTTAACCAGCAACACATTTTCAACATAGAGTGAATAGTCAAGGTTTTTTCGCCGGGGTGGGGGTTCAACACTAGGGGATATAGATTTAGGGCGAGAGGGAAAGCTTTAAAAGAGACCTAAGGGGCAGCTTTGTCATGTAGAAGGTGGTGTGCGTGCGTGTGTGTGTGTGTGTGTGTGTGAGACAAGCTGCCAGAGGAAGTGGTGGAGGCTGGTGCAATTACAACATTTAAAAGGCATCTGGATGGGTATGTGAATAGGGAGGGTTTAGAGGGACATGGGCCAAATGCTGGCAAATGGGACCAGATTAATTTAGGTTACCTGGTTGGCATGGGCAATTTGGACTGAAAGTTCTGTTTCCGTGCTGTACACCTCTATGACTCTATCAATGTTCAGCAGCTCAAACATACCGAGTCTGTCAGCTTCTGTGAATGCAGTATTCAACAGTACAAAGAGCAGTGGGAGAAAGTGAGGTCTGCAGATGCTGGAGATCAGAGTCAAGAATGTGTTGCTGGAAAAGCACAGCAGGTCAGGCAGCATCCGAGGAGCAGGAGAGTCGACGTTTCACACATAAGCCCTTTGTCAGGAATTCCCAATGAAGGGCTTATCCCCAAAACGTTGGCTCTCCTGCTCCTTGGATGCTGCCTGACCTGCTGTGCTTTTCCAGCGCCACACTTTTCTGATCCGTTTATAGGTCATGTTTTAAAAAAAAATACAGAATCTGACAGAACAGAAGGAAGTCTTTGATCATATTGTAAGAGCATCTGAAAATTATCTTAAATCAAATACTAATTGTGTAATGGAGTGAGGTGGATCTAATAAAGGATTTGATTTGTTGTTGTCACATAAAGCTAAGTACAGTGAAAAGTTTTGATTTGTGAACAGTACAAGCAGACCATACAAACAAGGACATTTAGATCATAGGGTGCTCAGACAGAGCAAGGCATACAAGGTTATGAGTGCACTGGAGGTGCACAAAAGCAAGATCAACGTTAGATTTGAAATTAGAGAGGTCTGCTCAGCAGTATAATAACAGCAGGGAAGGAGCTGTTCTTGAACCTGTTGGTTCACGTGTCCAAGCTTCTGTAACTGCTGCCTGATTGAAGAGATTGGAAAAGAGTATTCCAGTTACCTAGACAACCTGCTGAGGCTTTATGATCTTCACACATTGTCAGAATTTTGTGAAGATGTTGTTTTAACTATTAATTACAAAGTTGCAAATCGATTTTCTGATACATCTCTTTCAGATTTCATACCATCAAAAAATGATCACGTATCCAGATGGGGCAGATACTGAAAATTGCAAACAATACAAGATTGATGAGAACAGAAAACCAATTGAGTCCAAGATCATCAGGCTTGGTCAACCTTTGAAGGTTTGAAAACATCACCTCATAGACCAGAGCAAAATGTTGTTAAATCCTTTAATGCTGCAAATGCTGGATTTTCTAATCCAGATGTGGATTAGAAAAGCACACAAACAGAAACAATGACCAGCTTTATTGTATCAATGCAACTTTCGTAAACAAGTGGGACATTTCCAGAGAATGTTAAAAACAACCATTGAATCGCAGAACCTATAATGGTTGCTTGTACAAAGACGTTAACATCTTCATTGTTGGAAGATAATCCAGAATGCCAAGACATATCTTCAATAGTACATTATATGGTGATATGGCACCTTTGAAAGATATCAATCAATATTCATTAGGAGGTAATAGATGGCTCATCTGAACTTGATATAACACAGATCAGAGTCGAGAGTGCGGTGCTGGAAAAGCACAGCAGGTCAGGCAGCATCCGAGGAGCAGGGGAATCAATGTTTTCGGCAAAAGTCCTTCATAAGCCCTTCATGATTCCTGATGAAGGGCTTATGTCTGAAACCTTGATTCTTTTGCTCCTCGGCTGCTGCCTGACCTGCTGTGCTTTTCCAGCACCACACTCTCGACTCTGATTTCCAGCATCAGCAGTCCTCACTTTCTCCATATCACAGATCACACAGGTTAATTCATTTTGACATGACAGCAGAGCAAATATTGCTGTACAGTCTGAAAAACACTTGGTTGAAGTAAAAATGGTTGTAACATCCTGACTTCATATTACATAGGGTGGGTGGGACAACTCCTGAAATTATAGAGAATTCAACAGCACATTTGAAGCATGAAGATTATTCTTATTCAGAAAAGGTACATCTCATCCATAATCAGCAGAGCACAATACTGAGCAAGAATGCATGCTATTCTCTGCACTGACTCTGCCAAATGCAAGAGCTCACAAACGAAGAAAAGAGTCATTTCGAGCAAGAACTTGTCACTGGTTTTGGAAAACGTAACACAGAATATAGCACATGTTGGAAGATTCCGCATCTTTTAATGGAATGAATGATTTTGAATGATTTTTTAAAATTTTCACTTGTATTTTACAGCGAAAAAAACAGTAAAATAGAGTGAAAAGCTTTTCTATTGTTGCCACTATCCGGCACTATTTTGAATAGTTTCAAAAATAAGAAAAAAAACTGAAAGAGCTAGCTTAAAGAGAGTCCATCATCAACAACACTGTGCCACTATCCCTCTTCCACCGCCTCACCACCATCTACACTGGAACAAAGCACTGTGGTGGGAGTCACCACTCTTCAGGCATCATCTTTTGCCCACCTTGTCGATGTTGCTGTGAAGCCCTTCCATACTATTTCGCCGTCACTAGCACTGCACCCAACCAGTGACGAAGTGGCCAGTCCTCAGGCACCATACTGTGCCGCTGGGCCTAAGCCCCCAACGTTGCCTCCGTCAATGTGGCTGGGGCTGATCCCGATGCCAGGTCCTGTGTTGGCGCTGGAAAAGAAAGTAGGGGCTCACTCGCTGCCACTACCATGCCCACGCTGGACTCACGCATATCTGTGCTGGAGTTCCTCACCATCGCCAATGCTGTCTCAGCTCTGGACAAGACATAAGTAAAAAGAAAAGAAAAGCAATCAAAGTGAATGAGCCCTGGCTCAGGAACCATACTCTGCCACCTTCTGGATGACTTGTAAGCCACAGTTTCAGGAGATGACCAACATAGTCACCATCTCACAGGTGTCACGCCAACACAATGGTGTTCAAGCATGGTCATTTGGTCAAAACCTAAGCATTCTATCAGAATATGTTGTGATGTTACACTTCTCAAACACACAGTAGAAATCTATCCCATGATCACTGTCGATGAAAGCTTTCAGTTCTCTGACAGCAAGCTCTTCATTTAAGCTTAATGCGAACAGTGGATCTTGGAAGAGTTCATTAGGTGAGCCTTACCCCATTCATTTTTCCCTTTGGATGATATTATTACAACAGATTTGCCTCAGCTCCAGAGAATATGTAGCATGTGATATAAAGCATCCTGCAAGGACTGGACAGTGATCTACGCCTACGGATGATATCCCAATCCATGCAGAACTGACAGAAATTCATAATCAGAGAGTACATACAATTTTGAAATGACTACTGGCAGCAGGCCTTACCTTCAATGAATAATGTGTGTTCGTCGAGGACTATCTAATTTCCAGGACATATCATCAACAAGGATGGCATTAAATGAAGCAAACAAGGACAGTTAAAGAGCTCCATGCTCTAAAGTCAGTACCTGATTTGCAAAGTTTTCAGAAAATGGTTAACAATTTCTTTTATAAAAGAAAAGACTATAGATCCTGGAAATCTGAAACAAAAAAAACAGAAATTGTTGGAAAAACTCACCAGGTCTGACAGCACCTTTGGGAAGAAAGCAGAATTAACATTCTAGTCTGGTGACTCTTCACCTGCAATTTTTACATCAGACGGTGGTAAAATATTCCCTTGGCACCCATTACTGAATCCTTGAAATACTTAAACTGTTTCAACTATGGCATAGACACACATCAAGGGAAAGATCAAAGTTGTGTTGACCTTTGCAGAGTCTTTACCCATTGAAAACCATCTTTCTTGACTTTTATTGCTGTAGATGCCTCAGACAGAGTTATTGGAACAATTCTCTTCTAAGAGCAGCGGAAGAAAACAGTTGAAGTACTAACAGATGCAGAGACTTGGCATGCAGTTATTGAAAATGAAGCACTCTTAGTTACATAGACCTGTGAGAGATTTTCAGGTTACATAAAGTGTCTGACACTTCTTATAGAGACTGGTCATACACTGCTAATCTCACTGTTGGAGTGAAAACAAATTCGCAAAAATGCTTCTGCAGATATAACAATTTTGTCTTCATCTCATGTGATTTGCATACAAAACCAATGCAAGCAAGCAAGGTTCTATATAACAGCAGATACCATCTCCAGTTCAACTGTTAACAACCTTACACTAGTGGATCAAGCACAGAGAGCATGCCCAATGATACCCATTGATTCCCTCGCAAAACTGGAATCAATGGGTATTAGGAGCATACTCTCCTCTAGTTGAGTCATACCTGGGATATAGGAAGATGGTTGTTGTTGTTGGAGGTCAGTCATCTCAGCTCCAGGGTATCTCTGCAGGAGTTCCTCAGGATAGTGTCCAAGGCCCAACCACCTTCACCTGCTTTATCAATGAGCTTCCCTCCATCATTAGGTCCAACGTGGGGATGTTCACCGAGGATTGCATGATGATCAACACCATTTTCCACTCCTCAGATACTGAACCAGTCTGTGTTCAAATACAACAAAATCTGGACAATAATTAGGCTTGGGCTAACATGTTATAAATGACATTCATGGCATATAAATGCCAGGCAATCACCATCTTCAATGAGAGACAATCTAACCACTACCCCATGATATTCAGTGGTG
This sequence comes from Hemiscyllium ocellatum, assembly GCF_020745735.1. Taxonomy (NCBI): domain Eukaryota; kingdom Metazoa; phylum Chordata; class Chondrichthyes; order Orectolobiformes; family Hemiscylliidae; genus Hemiscyllium; species Hemiscyllium ocellatum. The sequence continues at coordinate 74,455,149 of NC_083411.1, read as the reverse complement.
TTACCATTATTGAATCCCCCTATCATAAGTCCAGGAACCATAATTGGCCAGAACTCAGTTGGACTCACCACATAAACACAGTGGCTACAAGACCAGGTCAGAGACTGAGAATACTGTGGTGCGTAACTCATTCCTGCCTTCCCATAGTCTGTCCACTGCCTACAAGGCACAAATCATGAGTGTGATGGAATAGTCCCACTTGCCTGAATGGGTGCAGCTCCAACAAAACTCTAGAAGCTCGATAGCATCCAGGACAAAGCAGCCCGCTTGATTGGCACTACATCTACAAACATCCACCCCTTCCACCACCCATGCTTAGTAGCAGCAGTGTGTACTACCTACAGATGCATTGTAGAAATTCATCAAAGATCTTTAGCCAGCACCTTTCAAACCCATAACCACTTTCATCTCAGAGGACAAGGGGCAGCAGTTACATGAGAACACCACCACCCAGAAACATCCCCCCAAGCCATTCACCATCCTGACTTGAAAATATAACACCATTCCTTTACTGTCCTTGAAAGTCCCTCCCTAACAGCATTTGGGTCAATCCACAGCACATGCACTGCAGTGATTGAAGAAGGCAGTTCATCACTATCTTCTCAAGGGCGAACTGGGAATGGGCAATAAATGTTGGCTCAGCCAGCCATGTCTACATCCCAGAAACGAATTTTAACAAATGCTGGAGAAATTCAACAGGTCTGGTAGCAAAGAAAAAAAGCAGAGTTAACATTTTGAGTCTGGTATACCTCTTCAGGAAAAAAAGAGCTGGAACATTTCACCGCAGGTCAATATTTTGCAGATGACTGGACAGAAAAGAAAGTTAGTGGCTTAAGTTATGAAAACCTATTTTGAACACAGACAATATTGCACTGTTGTTGATGACTTATTGTTTTGAGTTGACATTATTCCTCCCTCACTTTGAATCAATATCGTTGACAAGAATATCAAGGTCTCCCTGAGCTTGATCTCAAACTTCAGCCATAATGGTCAGGAATCACTAAACAGGAGGAAGATCTCATAACTGGTTATCAGACATGGCTGTATATTGCCATGAAAGAAGGAAAGAAGGACTCTCGCTAATTCTCTTGCCAAGCTTGTGAGTATGAGTGGGGACTGTCCTGTTTGTGTTTGAAGGCCCCTCTGAGCTCATAGTGGTTAACTATTTCTCTCCATAGATTGGGGTAACTAGCTGCTAACTAATATGTCATGGACATGATCTGTTTAACTAAGACCAAGCTCTCTTCTATTGTCTGGGCATTCTTCCTCTCCTGATATAGGCTGCTGTCCTGATATAGGTTGCTGTGACCAAGTCCAGCAAGACAGATTGGTGACAGTGACTCCAACCATGATACCTCACTTGGTTCAGCTGGGTTACCATGACAATGTAAGATTCTCCACCTGCTTTTAGTCCTCTGATAGATTTATTAGGAAAGATAAAAGGCCTTCTTGAAAAGTCAGGCATTCATGTTTCTAGGCTTCATGCCATACTGTTCTTATCAGATACAATGATCTGGATCTTTGAACAGCATCGAGCCTGATAACAAGCATTCCTTATCAAATCCCTCACAGATTGTGGACTGCATGTGAAAACATTCCGCACCTTGGAATCAAAATGATTAGCCACGACAGACACAGTGTTGACAAGCAAATCTTCATCGGTTCTTGGAGACTTATCAGAGTTCACAAATCTCTTATAGACTTAAACAGATGACCGGCCATTCTGTGCAGACAGCTTTAAAGATGTGTTAAGGTCTCCATGAAGTGATTCAGCCAATTCACAACACAGCTAGGGAGAGAAGTTAACTAGCCTCCCCCTTCGCCTCATCCTGCTGCAGCTGCTCTCCTGCCAATTCCAGCAGCTCCTCCCTTTAGTTGCTCAGTTCCCCGCCAGATGCTTCCTGCCGATTTCCTTCCATCTGAGTCTCCCAGATGTGAGTCCGGAGTTCTTGATAGGGTTCTTATGTGACACGACTGCTTCCTGCTGCTGCCTGGTATCAGTCATGTCACCTTCAGGCAGACCTGGAGGAAGAAAAGAGAGCACGTTGAAACAAAGTTGCTGTGAAATTCCTGAAATTGGTCCTGGCAGCAGAAGTGCCGATGTAGTGGCCCTTTAACAGTTAATTAATTGTTAAGTGGAAGTGAGAAGAGGAAACTGAACTCTGCTTGGCTGGCAAGGATCCACTTAGCACTCCCTTACTTATCCTCCCAATGGCCTCCATGCAAATTACTTGGAAAACTTTCCCCTCAAGTGCCTTGAGATCATACAATTTTACTGGTCTGCTATCAGTGAATGTGATTGTTGTGCAACTCTCAACTCTCAAAACAAAGTATGGAAATTCCTAAAACCACATGAGAGCGGTTCTGAAGAAAGGTCAACAGACTCGAAACGTTGATTCTGCTTTCCCTGCACAGTCAGGCCTGCTGAGTTTCTCCAGCGATTTCTGCTTTTATTCAAGGTCTGCATCACCCGCAGTTCTTCATTTTATCGTGGGAGTTCTTCATTAGCAATGAAACGTGGGGGTGCTAAATATTTGTGTAAAAAAGGCACAGGGTTAGGCGACCAAACTAAAACAGCTGGAAACATAAAGTGCTGGACATCATAGCAGGCCAGGCAGCATTCATGGAGAGAGAGCAAGCTAAGAGTCATCTGAACTCGAAATGTTAGCTTGCTTACAGATTCCAGCACCTGCAGTAATTTGCTCCTGAACTGAAATGGCTGATGGCTTGTATGTTAGTCTGTTATGTTCAAGTTAGAGAAGAGGTTTCACAAATTAGGGTTGTATTCCCTGGAATTTAGAAGGTTTAGATGGGGAGACTTCCAATACATTAAGGGAACAGATAGAGTATATTGAAAGAAATTATTTGTGATAGTTTTGGAGTGCAGGATTAAGGGATAGAATCAAAACCTGAGCCCTAACCTTTCAGGAAGAAAATAAGGATGCCCATGCACCTCTGCACAAAGGGTGATAGTAATTTGGTACCTTCTTTTGCAAGCTGCCCTTGATGCTAAATCCATTTTCAATTTGCAATCTGTGATTGTTAGGCTTTTGTTAAAGGTTTAAAGAAATATAAGGACATGGAATTAGGTTGCAGGTCACCCATGGTCTCAGTGTACGACAGAACAGGCCGGCGGAACTAAGCAGCGTATTCCAGTTCCCATGTTTTAACATTCCTATGTTTGTTCCTATGAGGTCAACAGCACTGGTGCCAGACTGAAAGACACGAAAGGTGAAAAAAGGTGAGTGCAATGGCATTTTAGCCCTGGAGTGCCTATTATTTCTCTCACTCTTTCTGCTTGTGTTCATTGCAGCCATGATGATGTAGTCATCCTTGTCAAACCATGCAGTTCCTCATATCCCCAACTGTTCATCCATCACAGATGTCAATCCTTACGTTTATGTAATGCCAACCTTCCTTTCATAGCCTCCAAATGGTAAATGTTCTTCAATCACCCATCAGCATGTGCCATGACTCTCACCCATAAACATCTCTTTTCCTAGATCATAGATCATAGATCACAAGGTGGAGGCAGAATTCAAGGTAGAATTTGAATTCAATAATTATCTTGACTTAAGAGTGTAATGACTACTATAAATTCATTACCAATTGTTGGAAAAACCCATCTGGTTCACTAATGTCTTTAAGGAAATTAAATTTTCCATCCTTGCCTGGTCTAGCCTACAGGTGATTCCAGACACACAGCCATGTGGTTGACTGTCAACTGCCCCCTGGGCAATTTGGGACCTGCAATAAAGGCTGCCTAGCCAGTGACACCCTCATTCCCTGAATGAATAAACTCCAAGAGAAAGAAAGTATCATGACAGCATTCAGGGTATCCTGCACACTCCCACCTCAGTGTTTTAGTGGTGTTTGCAATGAAGCTGCACAGTGATGGCGTGTGATCTCTTGCAGTGGATGCATCTCCCAAGGTAATCCATAGATCCCTTATTTACCCAATGCATGCAGTTGATGACGTCCTTCACCTATGGGAGGCCAGCCGCAGCCATACAGCTGCAAGTTATCTCATTTTGACTGTGTCGACTGGTAAACAAATCAGCCCTCATGTGCATCCTGGTGGCAACTGGAGAATCCTGTAAATGTCTTTGGTAAAGCCCTGAAAGGATGTAAAGGAAAAGGACATCAAGAGCTGTGGTTACTCTGACAGTTGCTGCTAAAGCATAGCCACCAGGTTTGGATGATGGCAGGTTTTGTACCAGCAGGTTGCCCCACCCTGAGCCTCCAGAAACATTGAGCTTGAATCCATAAAGGACATTTCTTTCTGTGGATGGTTTGTGTTGGATAGGATTTTCTGCAAGTTGTATCTCTTAGCTTCTCCGTCCTCTTGTGTGGAGCTTCAAGTCTGTGGGCACTAGGAGGTTGCTATTTTATTCCTCTGTCCTTGTTCATTTTAGTTGTCAACTGAAGTCTAAAGCAACACAGAAACAGTGACACTCATGTTGATTTGATAGATCAGCTCCTTAGAGTGCAATGGCCTAATGGCATCGTTGTTAGACTATTAATTCAGAGATGAAAGTGTGTTGCTGGTTAAAGCACAGCAGGTTAGGCAGCATCCATGGAACAGGAAATTCGACGTTTAGGGCCAGAGCCCTTCATAGGAAAGCATGACAGCATTTACTATTAATTCAGAGAACCAAATAATGTTCGGGGGACCTGTATTCAAATCCCGCCATGGCAGACTGTTGAATTTTAATTCAATAATTAAACAAAAAGCTGGAATTAAGAGTCTAACAAAGACCATGGCCAATTGTTGGAGAAAGCCATTTGGTTCACTAATGCCTTTTACGGAAGGAAACTGCCATCCTTACCTAGTCTGGCCTATATGTGACTCCAGACTCACAGCAATGTGATTGACTCTTAACTGCCCATGAAGGTTCCTGGGATGCTAGAAAAGGAGCTCACAATTTTGGAAAACATTTCAGAAGTGGGTTTCGCTGGTTTCCTGCATTAGGAGTGGGATCCAAAACTTTATGAAAGATTGGGAAATTGCAAGATAGACAGGGTCTGTCACCTTCCCACTGATCGGATGTTCACGGAGGAGCTTGGCTAAATGAGATGGTTGACAGCTTCGGTTCTGTACCTTGTTCTATATTGCCCAATGATTTCTTCTTCAGACGTTACCACATTTCACTGTGCTTTTTTTTTTAATAATCAACCATTGCACAGTAGAGGTTTCTGCCGCTCCCTATCTCCCTTTCTATATTGATTTTGGAAAAGACTGGGCAAAGTGGCCTGGCAATGTATGTCCCACATGTTTTGAAATACATCGAGTGAACAACTAACAACAGATGGACTATTACTCAGCTAATAGCTGCTGAAATAATTTTAACTGTTGCAATGTTTTGACAGCCTCAGTGAAATCATTGAACAATTGTAAACAGCAAATTGTACAAAGGTGCAATTTACATACTAATGTCTCTCTGGCACATGTAACAATTTTACCATTTGTTAAGTGTCGAAAAGATTGGTTTAATTTCCTTAGACGAATCTGGTTCTCATCCCGAAGGTACCATGACGAAAATAAAATTGAAAAAGAAAGCAATACAAAATTAGGTTACTTGGAAATCGAGTCATTTAGAATGAAGCAGCAGCAATCATGTATTCATAAAGTGCCACTGGAACAATGCTTAGTTCATGCTTGAAAGAGGCAAGTTGGCTAGGAAACTTGAACTGTTTCCTCCCCCCCCCCACACCTTAAGAAAATGTTGCTCTGGACACTTAATTTTGACCGTTTACAGAACATCATTTTATGGCCCTATTTAAGCTGATCATGGGACGGTGATGATTACAAAGATAAAGATCAGCCATTTTGGATTCAATCATACTGGTGAAATGTTTTTATTCCATACAATATAAGATTTCAGGACCATTGAGAATGGTTAATAGTAATCCTGAAATACTTCTTTCTCTTAGTCTGTCTTGCGAGAACCAAGGTTGACTTGATTCTGGGTGAAGTGACCAGATGGTGATGGATTGAACACCCTGCCCCAGATAGGGCAGGTGGTGTTTGAAAAGGTAGGTAGGCAGGATGCTTAGGGTTTCTCATGATGCTTCAATGTTTGCAGATGGCCTCCAACTGAACTTGTTGGAGATGCTCAAGATGCCCATCACTTTTGTCAATGCTCCTTCTTCAGTCTGGGAAGTCTCATACAAGAGAGTTCCATGAGATAGTGGGAATATTGTAGTTTTAAAGGGCGGCTTTGAGAATATCATTGAAGCTTTTTCTCTGGTCTCATGGTTACCACTTACCATGACAAAGCTCAGATTGAGAGCTTGTTTTGGAAGTCTTAAATTTGACGTGCTAACAATGCGCCCACTCCCCCACCAATGCAGCTGATCGACAATAAATAATTGGGATGTTGGGCTTTGCGAGGACACTTATAGTGGAGTGCTGTTATCTTTACAAGCTTTAGCAGATGCCTCACTGGTGGTATTTATCTTGGGATTTGGTGTGTCCACCAAACATTGTTTATGTCTCTGATGCATACAAAAGGTCAGGTAGCAATACTGGTCTGTGGACCCTGAGCTTGGTGCAGGGCTTGATGATGATCTTCGGATGGCCAACAGTGATGCTGGCACACAGGACAATCTTTAATTGGGCCATCAAGGTTTGTCCTCACTGGGACAGGTTCTCCAAGGTGTGAGAATTGACCAATGCTTTCCAGTGACTCACTTAGGATCTTGGACAGGATGTGATATAGAAGCAGGTTAATAGAGGACCTTTCATTTGTAGTTGTTCAGCCTAAGGCCTATTCGTTCATACACCTCTGAATGTATCAATGTTGTCTTGGAACACCACATCAGAGTGTGTTTTCATACAAGTGTCATCTACCACTCGATGACAGAGGTTAGGGTGGCCTTGGTTCTATGTCCTGCTAGCCCAGTTATAGGCAGGAGGGTTTCAACCTCAGGGTTGTGGTTTTGAGCACCACATGCGGTGCTACTATTTTTAGACACCTAAACATCAGTTCATATCACAACCTCAGATAAAAGCATGGTATGCCGTTAAGAATCTCAGTTACATTATAATCAATAAGACATAACTTGTCCAGGCAGTTAGAATTCAAAAGTTAAAACTGGAAATCATTTTTTTCCCAAATTATTTTCATTTACTAAATGATCTGTGTTCAGCAAAAGATTTGGTTTCATCCCATTATGTCTGCACCTCAATGAATTTTGGGCACAATGTGATGTTGAACTCTTGATCCATTAGCTTCACCTCTGTGCTCACTTCTTTGGACAAGAATTGTCTCCCTGCTCCATCAATCTTTTAACCCATCTCCAATACTCTCATGCCACCTAGACCCTACTCTTTGGCCTTTTACTTCCACTTGATATTTTCAGCGAGAACTGTCAACGTGACATCAACTGTCTCAATTCCTTGACTCCACTCACCCACTCGAAGCTGTCTCCCTCTGAACCTGCTGCACTTCACTCTCTCGTGTCTAACCTTAACTTACAGAGGCTGAGAACCTCTCTGACACTTCCTCCTATCTGCCCCTCCAGATTATGACCACACCATTGAATATCAATCTATTATTTGCAGGACTGTCACTGGCCTCCGATCACTGGAGATCTTCCTCCACAACTTCCCAGCTTATAGTCCTCCAATCCCACAGAGCCTGCTTCTATCTCCTGTCTAAAATCCACAAGCAGGAATCCCTAACAGACACATCACTCCAGTCTGTACCTACGCCATAGAACTTATTCCTTCCTTTCTAGATTCTATTTTCTTTGTCCACTTACATTTGTGATTCTTCGGACTTTAATGGTTCCACTGCTTCCTGTCGCCTGGCCCTAGCCACTGGCTCTTCATCATGGAAGTGCAATCCATGCGTCCATTCCCCATCAGGATGGTCTGAAAGCTCTCTGCTTCTTGCTAGAGAAGTGGCTTGAACTATCTCCATCCAACAGCACTTTTCCTTTCACTTGCTCCACTTTCCTGTCTCTGTATGGGGTATGAGGAACATTTCTTGTTCCAGTCCTGCTTGTAAACTCTTCTCCAACATACTGACAACATCATTGATTTTGCTTCCAATTCTTTTCTAGAATTGGCAAAATAATAAATTTCCTTCTAATCGCCATCCACCACGCAATCTTCACTTTTATTTTGTTCACCCCTGGCTCTTCCCTTCTCTTTCTTGACTTTTATATTTCAATTTCTGGAGCCAGGCCATCACAGAACCACTGACTCTCCCTGTTACCTGGAAAACATCTCCTCACACTCTACTTTGTGCAAGGATTCCATTCCATTCTCCCAGTTTCTCCATCACATTGGTTCCCAATATATTCTCCAACATAACTTCCTTTTTCTCCAGTGTGTACCTAAACTGCATGACAGACAGTACTTTATCTGAGCGGAAAGTGGGAGGGAACATCATGATGAACCCTGGTTTCACCTAAGATTCTGTACCAGCCTCCCAATACTTTATCTGTTTCGAATATTTGACTCATAGAATACCAATAGTGCAGAAAGAAGCCATTTAGCCCATCATGTGCACACCAACTCTCCAAAGAGTAACACACCCAGACCCTCCCACCCTATCCCCATAACCCCACATTTCCCATAGCTAATCCACCAAGCCTGCATATCCCTGGACACTACGGACAACCATGGCACATCTGTGGAGTGATTAGGGGGGGGGGTTGGGGAGGGACCGGAGAACCTGTGTAGACGCAGGGCGAACATGCTAACTCCACACAGACAGTCACCTTAGGCTGGAATTGAACCTGGTCCCTGGTGCTGTTAGCCACCTGCTTAAAGTACATGAAGCTTGATATATAAAACTGGTTGGATTCCAAAACAATAATGATGAAGAAATATTTTGTTAACATACTGGTAGCAATCAAGGTCGGAATGGCTAAGGGTGCTCCATTTAGAAAATGACCAATTCTGTTTGGGTGTGCTTTAGAGTCATAGAGTCATAGAGATGTACAGCATGGAAACATACCCTTCAGTCCAACCTATCCATGCCGACCAGATATCTCAACCCAATCTAGTCCCACCTGCCAGCACCAGCCCATATCCCTCCAAACCCTTCCTATTCATATACCCATCCAAATACCTCTTAAAGTTGCAATTGTACCAGCCTTCACCACTTCCTCTGGCAACTCATTCCATACACGTACCACCCTCTGCGTAAAAAAGTTGCCCCTAAGGTCTCTTTTATATCTTTCCCCTCTCACCCTAAACCTATGCCCTCTAGTTCTGGACTCCCCGATCCCAGGGAAAAGACTTTGTCTATTTACCCTATCCATGCCCGTCATAATTTTGTAAACCTCTATAAGGTCACCCCTCAGCCTCCGACCCTCCAGGGAAACTCTTGGAAATAGATTTCCATTGACACCGATAAGTGAATTTGGCACTTCCTTTTTCAAAATAATTAAATGGACTGTACATTTATAAGACATTTGGTAAGTAAATGGTGGAATCTAAGTTATCTAAGGAAAGTAAATCTTCTTTACATAATTATGTTCAATTATAAACAAAACTACAGAAAAAATGTCGGTACATGATGTTGATAAGCAGCACAATGTTGGGATCATCCACATTGAAATGATCTCATATTAAACTATAAATATAATTAGTCGCACCAATGTGCTCTATTTTAGTTATGTCACATCATCTTTGTACTAAATAATGGAATTTTGTACACAATTGAACAAACAGCATGTTTCCTGTTGATAAGTCTGTTGTGACAAGTGTAATCATTTATTCTGCATGTATTTGTCATGGATATGACACAATATACTCTCTTTATATAATAAATATTATCGACGACTTTTATTTCAGTCATTCAACCAAAAACTAACATCAATATTAATGTCAGCAATTATACAAAAACAGCTGGAAAAGTCTCAATAATTTCATTGGTCTTTAATCAGAGGAATGGTTCCATTTACTGGACATTTAAAGGTATGAATTTCCAGTTGATGCTCTCCTATGCCCAGACCATGTGAATGAATTAAAGAAAAATAAAAGTGCATAGCTTTGCATCTATGCTTCTAACTTGATTGGTTGTGGGTCCGTTTTCTGAACTAGAGGCCAGTGCTGTATGATAGATTCTCACCACAGCTCATTGTGGTGTAAGATGGATTTGGTATATTTGCTGCCACCATTGTCTTTTCTGGTAGGGACTTAGTGAGTCGTCTGGTTTCATGAAGGACTCCCCACTTTGTGGATTAATAAGAAGAACTCTTCCTCCATAAAGAAGATGTAGACTATGGCATGAAAACAGCTTTCTTCAATTTACATTTTTATGTTAGACAATGTTACATGTCCATGAGGGAAGACCTCAATGTTAGATTTACTCTGTCAAGGTCCACAGTTGTTCTTTTCCAGCCAAGTTATATTGAGTGCTACTTAATACACATCTCAACATTAACCTTTCAGACCATTACACTCTTGAACAACAACTCGAGCACATAAACTGCACTGATGTTTGCAGATCAGTGCTACCGGAATGCTGCAGTAGCAGAAGTTCCATCTTTTGAATGAAATATAGCATCACCTTTAAGATTCCACAATGCTCACTTGATCAAAGTTAAAATCACACAACATCAGGTTATAGTCCAACAGGTTTAATTGGGAGCACACTAGCTTTCGGACCGACAGTCCTTCATCAGGTGGTTGTGAAGGAGTCCAGAACTAGAGGGCATTGGTTTAGGGTGAGAGGGGAAAGATATAAAAGAGACCTAAGGGGCAACTTTTTCACGCAGAGGGTGGTACGTGTATGGAATGAGTTGCCAGAAGAAGTGGTGGAGGCTGATACAATTGCAACATTTAAGAGGCATTTGAATGGGTATATGAATAGGAAGGGTTTGGAGGGATATGGGCCGGTGCTGGCAGGTGGGACTAGATTGGGTTGAGATATCTGGTCGGTTGGACTGAAGGGTCTGTTTCCAAGCTGTACATCTCTATGACTCTATAACTCTAAATCACACCCAAACAGAATTGGTCATTTTCTAAAAGGAGCACCCTTAGCCATTCCAGCCCTGATTGCTACCAGTATGTTTACAAAATATTTCTTCATTTATAGCAAAAGTTTACAGTGTGATTGTCCTTGATTGTCTGTTGAGTCTTTCATCAGTTCAAATACCACAATGGTTTCACTTCTTTCATGTGTAAATCATATAACTTTTTTAAAAAGTTACATTCTCAGGTTAACTGTAACAATTGGTGTAAGCTAGACAATATGTTGACGGTGTTAGCCCCCAGTCCAACACCAGCATCTCCAACTCTTGATGAAAGGCACTGGAATTCTCTCCCAGTCATCTTGTTTGATCAATGTGGATACCCACCTTTCTGGTGTAAATAGAAGAGTTTTATTGGGTTGCTGCAATCATTTCGAGATTAGCTGAACATGACCTACATTACTACAGGGTCTGTTAGGAGCACACCAGCTGCAGAACTGCCTCTGCCTTTATTCTGAATTCATCCACATGACATCATCACAGTGTTAACTGCACTCTATCAAAAATGAACCTTTTAGACCCTTTAAGATGAAATTACAATCTCACCCAAGATCCTGGGATGCATCCCATCCAGACTCAGATTCTCAACTTTTTAAAGAACAACTCTGCCTTATGCCTTTCTGTCCTATATAGTATTTATCCTGACCCCTCCTTTACCAGCAGTCTGAAGCAGCTGTGAAGTACTCATTAATGCCTCCAACTGCCCACCCTGCCTTTTGCTACGTTTTAGTGTGTTTAAAAAAACCCGAATTCTTATTCTCTCTCTTTGGTATTCCTTTCCTTAGAGTTTCTCTGCATGTTTATATTTAGCTTGTTTCTCCATTGTATTGTGAAACCTACATTATTCCAAAGTGCCTTTGTTTTTGCATCACAGTAAAATTATTATCTTTAGATCTCCAGGGAGCTCTGGGTGAATGTTCTTCCCTTTCTTCCGAGTGGAAATGGAGCTACTCTGTACCAAAACTATCCCCACATTGATGGCCTCCTATTGTTTAATTAATAGTTTGTTTCTCATTCTGGGATTACAAACTGCCTGAGCCAAATCTCTTTCTGACTCAATGAAGTTCAGCCTTCTACCAATTAGATATTTTAATGTTAATTGTCCTTCCCATTACTATTCTAAACCTAACATTATGGCCACTGTTCCTCACGTACTCTCCCATTGAAATGTACCTGACTTGCTGGACTTTGTTCTGATTTTGCCATTTGAGACCATTCTCACACGCAGTGGAATGAGAACTGTCCCTTCCTGAATGGCAGAGAGCTGAAAACTGGGTCCAGAATATTTACATAATTTAGTCTGTGCATTGATTAAGATCCAGGTTCTTCTACTAAGTTCATGGTGCCAGAACCAGAAACAGAACACTTTCATTTATAGAGTCATAGAGATGTACATCACAGAAACAGACCCTTTGGTCCAACTCGTCCATGCTGACCAGATATTCCAAGCTAATCTAGTCCCAGTTGCCTGCACCTGGCTCAAATCCCTCTAAACCCTTCCTATTCATATACCTGTTCAGATGCCTTTTAAAATTTGCAATTGTGTTAGCCTCCATCAAATCCTCTAGCAGCTCATTCCATACATGTACCACCCTCTGCGTGAAAAGTTGCCTCATAGGTCTCTTTTATATCTTTCCCCTCTCACCCTAAACCTATGCCCTCTAGTTCTGGACTCCCCGATCCCAGAGAAGGGTCTTCGTCTATTTATCCTATCCATGCCCCTCATGACTTTATAAACCTCTATGAGGTCACCCCTCAGCCTCCGATGCTCCAGGGAAAACAGCCCTCGCCTATTCAACCTCTCGCTATAGCTCAAATCCTCCAATCCTGGCAACATCCTTGTAAATCTTTTTTGAACCCTTTAAAGTTTCACAACATCCTTCCAATAGGAAGGAGACCAGAATTGCACACAATATTCCAACAGTGACCTAACCAATGTCCTGTACAGCTGCAACATGATCTCCCAACTCCTGTACTCAATACTCTGACCAATAACGGAAAGCATACCAAACGCCTTCTTCATTATCCTATCTATCTGTGACTTTCAAGGAGCTGTGAACCTGCACTCCAAGGTCTCTTTGTTCAGCAACACTCCCTAGGACCTTACCATTAAGTGTAGAAGTCCTGCTAAGATTTGCTTTCCCAAAGTGCAACACCTCTCATTTACCTAAAATAAACTCCATCTGTCATTTCTCAGCCCATTGGCCCATCTGATCAAGATCCCTCAAAGATAAATTTTAGTCATAATGGTACATTAAATCATGTTTGAAATTTGATATTACATACAGATCAGTTTCCTTCAACTCAGTATGTGACATGACTCATGACACTTATGATTGAGGGATAGAATCGCAATGTGTATTTGCGTGTCATGTCAAATATCCTTTTGTGCATATATCCTCAGGATTTTATGTTTCTGCCCTATTAATGCTCTATGGCAGGAGGGCTTTAGACAATGGTCTTTCACCACTTTGCCTTTGAGGTGCCTGCTCCAAGATTTGACACATCCCTTAACCCATAACCCTGGACTTTCGAATGTGCCAGTCTGCACCACTCAGTTGTCAATAACTCTTTGCACCAGAAGATCAGCAAGTTTTAGACAGACCAAAGAATACCGTCACCATCTTGATCATCCTCTAGCTCATCTTATCTCAGTGTGCATTCCCAGGAACCGCACATAAACCAGAGGACCTAGTATGAACATTGAAAAGAAAATACTGGGAGAAATGTTCCCAGGCATTGGACAACATAGGCATGGGCAAGAAAGTTGGGACAATTGTGGGACATTGGCAATGATGCAAATCTCATTGCTGGCAGCAAAAAGCATAATTCCTAAAGTAAATGCTGAATGGTGAGTAGAGACTCTCATTAGGGATTACTGAGTGACCTATTTGCAAGTATTAACATCCTATTATTGGTTAGTCTTGCCTCATTGATATGTTGTTTCCCATTCGTCCTCGAATCACATGGAAACTGCATGGTGACAATTCCCAACATGGAAGACAGGTGTCTGGTATCTTCAGTTCGTCCCTTGTTCATCCAGGACTCCACTGAACATCAGTCAACAACACTTCAGGGTATTCCCCACAAGCAGTGACTGCATGAAATCCCAACCAAAGATAAAGGCATCCAGCATGTATTAGCCTCTGATTCACATTCTCGCTGCACTTTAGCGTGCACTGGTACCTTTCGTTGCAATGCTGCTGGACAATGCACAGGCAAGCAACCAGCTGATGGAGACGACTATGCTGCATCGGTCTCATTAGGATATTTGATGTTCCTGTTATCACTGCCCTGCGATTCTTGTAAGGCCACTTAACAGCCTATAAATTTGCTCATCTATCTCCTTCCCACAATTTGGTGCAAGTTAGATTAAATAAACGGTCTATAGAGATATGGGGAAAGAGAAGTCCATGAATGGGTATATTTACATGAAATTAATGATTGAAATGTATAAAGTTTAATGCTATGATTTCTTAAACATTCCTACACTTCTCAGTTTATGAAATCAATAAAGATATTTTAAATAGGAAGGGTTTAGAGGGCTACAGGCAATGGGGCTAGATTAATTTTGGATATCTTGTCATTGCAGGCAAGTTGGACTGAGTGTCTGTTTCCATGCTGTATAGCTCTATGACTCTATATTCCTCGTTTCCCTCTTTAGGACTTAAGATGTTAGGAGCTGAGCTGCTGAAATTCAAATGCTGTGATGTTGCATGTCTGTAATTCATTAGCTTGAATATTTTGTCAATCATCTACTTTTATTTCCTCACTTTCAACACCTGTTTATAAATTCACTTGGATCTTTCACTAACATTCATGTGCAAGATAACTGTTTTTATTGACCGTGTTATCTTTGTTGCTTAAGGGAAACTAAATGCTGTCCTCGTTTAGTTGGAATTCTCAACATACTTTTCGAAAGAGTTACAGCCTTGGTCTACATTTTAATAGGAATCAGCCTGCCTTGTGTTATGTTTTTCCATTCACCCACATCTTGTTTATCAGTGTGTTTCACCATCCAGTTCTGGGATTGGCCTCTTCCTGCACTTCCCGTAAAAGCCATGTTATTTCCACATTGTTTGTTCTTTGTATATCCCTATTTGGCTGCAACGTTTGGTTCCGAGAGATTTTAAACAGACCTTTGCAGCAAAGTCACTCTCAGCCTTATTGCCTGTTACCTGAGTTATGAACCGTTCTCGCGTTTTTGATTTGATTCCTTTCAAATTATTTTCATCAAGCACAGGATAAAAATAAATCTGCAGGTTTGCAAGTGACCAGCTTGCTGAATTTGTGCTTTCTGTATCTGCTCTTGTAAAACAGGACATGCCAGTTAATTAATGAGTAACTTTCAATTCAATCTGATGTAATTCGAATGCCCCAGTGTTTAGCGATATCTCTATACAGTAGTTTTTAGATTAGATTAGACTTACAGTGTGGAAACAGGCCCTTCGGCCCAACAAGTCCACACCGACCCGCCGAAGCGCAACCCACCCATACCCCTAACCTAACATTTAGCATGGCCAATTCACCTGACCCGCACATCTTTGTGACTGTGGGAGGAAACCGGAGCATCCGGAGGAAACCCACGCAGACACGGGGAAAACGTGCAAACTCCACACAGTCAGTCGCCTGAGTCGGGAATTGAACCCGGGTCTACAGGCGCTGTGAGGCAGCAGTGCTAACCACTGTGCCACCATGCCGCCCACTAGTTGTCCCACTTCAGAATTCTAATCTTGCAAAACTCCATGCCTTGGCAAGTTTCCAGAAACTGCTGGATCCAACAAATAAATGCATTCAAGTTTTGATTTAAATCGCATCCTTTTAGAACATTGTTTTTTTGGAGAATAGAATTCAACACAATTCATTGTTTTATTGTTAAAGACTGCGTTTGGCATAATAGGATTGAAAATATTTCATTAACCATTTCCTGGCATTTGATTGAAATCCCAGTAATCTTTCGAACTGTTATAGAGGAAAAGGTATCATACTGATGTCAGCCCTTTGAACACAGTTAAATGCCCTCTCCTCTTTTCTCATAACCCCGCAATATATTTCCTTCTTAAGTATGAGTCCAATTTGATGGTTATCATTGAATAGGCTCTGACCACCCTTTTAGACAGTGCATTCTCTCCCATTTTGTTGCAGATGAACTCACAAAGCACCCTGTGCACATATTTAATGTCCGTGTAAATGTCTACAGATTGTGACTGACATTCATGCAATTATCACTGATCTCTGTTCCATCCAATCTCTATTAACAGTTGACAACCACACAGGAGCATGGAGGTTTGATTCTATGTGCAAGGCTACAAAAGGCATGGTGTGATTCGTACTGATCCAGTACCAATGATTTCAAATCAAGCTACCAACAGATTAAGGTGTAGAGAAAAGCGGTGAGTGGAATTAACTTATGTTTTGCGTTATTCACACCTAGAGTTCCATTTAATTGCGCAGTTCACGTGATTTGAGATGGAGTTTTTGCCTGATGGTTATCTGTCAGATTGCACTGTTAGAACTACATTGTTATAATTGTGTGAAAGTAAACACGGCGGTATTGCTACCTTGGAGGCTCAGTTAGATCTGTTCACAGACATATCTCTCGGCAGCTGCATAAACACTGGACCAGACTTTGCTGTCAAAATAGCACTCTGCTATTTATATGAAAATGATACCATAAAGTCAGGTGAGGAGCAGATATACTGGGGCTGAATCTTACAGCTTTTAGTTCAATCTGAATTGCATCAAGGTTCCTCGTTGAGTGAGTTCTGTCACCGTGTCCTACCAAAGTCACCTCATTAATCACTGACACCACTTTCATGGCATCCACCATGTCTGATTGCTGCAGCATATTCATATGCATCATGCTTGAAACATCCCGCCTTTCAGTGGATATCTGCTAAAGGTCCAGCATCCTTTGCACTGCTGCCATCTTTAAAAAAAAAACCAGACATGCACTGAGAGTTTTGAAGTGACCTACACAATCGCTGACATTTGCATTGGATGTTGCAGACAGTGGGCACTGTCCTGGAGGACAGCATTGGCCCTGAACAGACTGGTGCCAATGCTGGACTGCCTCCTCTCACAGGGTCAGCAGTGGAGACCATGATACTACACCATGCCAGCCCGGTCTGAGGGTAAAGCAGTCTCAGTCATCTGGAGGAATGTCCAGAAAGAAGTTCAATGTCCTTTTGCACACCGCCAGGGCAATTACCATCATCTTCACTCTCTGACAGCACGCACTCACTCTACCTGAACTACTAGAACCACTTCCCACCAAGGCTCATGCTCTACTGCTCTCACTATTGTCTGCTGCATCTTCCCTCATTCACTCTCACCCATCCCAACTCTTGACATCACTAACCCCGAATGCCCTCCGCGCTGCCAACTCACTCATTCGGAACATCTCCCTCCTGCATCAACACTAATACCTGTGCCACTTACTTTCAGCTCCCATAATACCCACTGCTGTCTCATTCCAGTTGGGAAAGAGGGCAGAAAGATTCAGGATGGGGTCCTGATGCCTGTCATTTGGCTCTTCACCTCTTATGAGGATAAGAATCAGGCTCTACCACCCCGAGCAGCTCCTGAACTGGTATCATAGAATACCCTTGACTTATTGTGCTAAGACTCCTTAGGAAGAAACAATCCCCTTTAGCTTGGCTGAGGTCTGCTGACAGCTACATTAAACTTCCTGGCTTTGTAGCTAAGCCTAAAATGGCAAGGCAAGGCAAAGCAGCAGGAATGTAGAACTGACAGCAGTCAGACATCTCTGACTGAGAGAGCAAAAAAGCAAAGCAAGGCAGGGTTGCCATGAGCATCCAGGGAGGCTCAGAGTAAGTGAGTGCTACGACAGTGAATCAACAGCCTGGAGCTGAGGCCTGGTCCAGTCCATGAGCTGGGAGTGTGTCCCTAAGCACACAATGTCCTCACTGGTGCACGTCGCAGGTGTGTGTGTAGATGGTGCCCTTGGAACAGGCCTGAGATATCAGTGGCCACTTTCCAACATGGAGGTCACTGGGAGCAATGGAGAGTTGGATCTGCCAGGAACGTGCTCTGGCTTCCTTCTGGTGAGGTTTGCGGCTGTGTAGCTTGTTTGGTGGGTTCAGTTAAATGATGTAGTATCTCACTGCTGCCTAGTGGGAATCTTGCCACATTGTTTGTGAGGAGCATAAAAACTGCTGCCAATTCATCCTGACATCAAGGTGGGTTTTCAAAGAACTCAACAGAGGCTGGTACCCTGTCACCCAGTCCCCCTTTATTTACATGTACCAGCTCTCAGAGTGAACAGAACCTATGACACTCCTCTTTATATCTGTCAGCCAAGGCTCCCTGATTGGACCAGGTTGACAGACCCAATCAGGGAGCTTGTATTCTATGGCATCCACCTGGCTGACCCTGTCACAGTTACGACATCCCTCGCCCTCTAAGCCCAAGGATATAGGCCAGTTCTTTTTCTTTTGTATCTCCTCCTGGGGTGTTTTAGCACTGGGTCAGGATTCTCTACCTCTGCTTCTAGAGCATTCTCCTCTCCAGGCGGCAATGATGTCAAGGTGGCAACATCCACTGTGTCCATCTCAGATTCCGAATTATCTTCAATGTTTGATGAAGAAGGATAACCCACAGATTCGGGAACAGTTGGAAAGGCTGTCAAGGAACCTGGCACATATTGCTCCCAGACCACTTGCAAGTTTGTAGCTTTTATACTATCCAGGTGCTTGTTAAGGACTGTTGCACCTGCCCCAACTTTATACATCGCTGAACCTAACATCACATCGACCATATCTCTTACCCATGCAGGGGCATTCCTGTTCCTACACTAAACTTCCTCCCCTGAAGTTATCTGCATCTCTTGCTTAGCAGAGTCTTGTTCTGTCATTGCTGTGCGTGATGCCGTTTCACCCTCCCCAGGTCTGGGAAGATCAGATTTAACCTGGTGCAGAGTCTTCTCCCCATTAGCTGGTACTGTCCTTGTAGTTGTGTGAGGGATGGTCCTATAATCAAACAGGAGCCAGGGCAGTTTGGTGTCTAGTGAAGCTGTAGGCTATTTCTTTAAGCCTGCCTTCAAAGTTTGGACTGCTCTTTCTGCCAGACCTTTGGACGATGGATAGAATGGAGCTTTCCATATGTGACAAGTACCATTCGACTTTTGGAAATATTCAAATTCCTCACTGGCAAATAATGGTGCATTACCTGTGACCTACACTTTCAGGTGTCTGTGTATTGCAAAAGATCCGCGCAGTTTCCTGTTGTTGTCCCCACCTTGATAAATGAACTTTATGCATGAGGAACCACTTTGAATGGGCATCCACAATGACTAAGAATATTGAGTCCATGAAGGAACCTGAACAGTCGATGTGTAGCTGAGTCCCATGAATATGGGGGAGCTGCTGGCAGTAATTATTGTGTTTGTTGGATCAGAAATGCCAGTATTAATGTACGTAGCATCAAGTCGGCTATGCGATGTGTTTCTACGATGGCCTTCCTGGCCAACGTTAAAACTGATGTCCTGTTTCTGCAGGAGTGTGGGATATCACACCTCAGCAGCTACAGGAGATGCTCGAGCTTGTGGGCCCATGGGCCGTCAGTTTGGTCGGGGCCAACAATAGCTACACCTCAGGCCTGGGTATCCTGTTGCGAGGAAGCAACTTCACCATCTCCGAGTTAAAGGAGGTGGTGGGCGGGCGCCTCCTCATCACCGACGTCATGTACAGGAATGCTCCCCTGAGACTGATTAATGTGTACGCCCCAGTGGGTAAGAGGGAACGGTTGGCTTCCACTCTTGCTGGCTATGTCCAGGCCGGTCATTCTGGCCGGAGACTTCAACTGTATCATTGATGCAGATGGACGACCGGTGGAGGGGACAGTAAACTGGACGCCACGTCCAGAGCCCTGATGGACACGGTAAAAGATGCCAAGCTGCACGACGTCTTCAGCACCCCTGCAGATGGAGTGCAGCGTAGATACACCTGGTCACAGGCAGACAGGTCTATCCGCTCAAGGATAGATTACCTGTTTGTGTTCCGAATGCTCTCAGTCAGATCCACCGACGTCAAGCCGGTGTTCTTCGCTGACCACTGCCTCCTGCTGGCCAACTGTCACCTACAGGACGAGCAGCGGGCTGGTAAGGCAACGTGGAAGCTGAACACAAAGCTGTGACCTCAGGAAACATTGAGGAGCTCAAGAGGGACTACGCAGGTTGGAGAACCGTGAAGCCACTCTTTGAGTCCCCAGCGGACTGGTGGGAAACAGTAAAAGGGAACATCAAGAGGTTCTTCATCCTCAAAGGTGTTCAGGAGGAGAGAGAGAGGCGGGGAAAACTGTCCCAGCTCCAGGAAAGTATGCAGAACCTGCTCCTGTTGCAGACGATGGGGGTCGATGTCACGGAGGATCTCAAGGAGGTGAAGGGCCAGCAAGCCTTGCTCTTTGCCTTTGAGGCCTCCAAGTTAACCTTCCGGTCCAGGGTCCGCTCGGTGGAGCAGGACGAGACGTGCTCACGTTTCTTCTTCCAGAAGGTGCACAAAGAGAGCTCTGTGCTCAGCAGCCTGAAGGAAGAAGATGGCTCGATAATGTCATCTCAGGCTGACATCATGAGGCTGAAATCCTTCTATGCCAGTCTGCATGACGCGAAGCCGACCGACAGCGTGGCCTCCCAGTTGTTCCTGTCTTCTATCACGGAGGTCTTAGACGACAGAACACACGAGAGGCTGGACCAGCCGCTGTCTCTGGACGATCTGACCAAGGCCCTCGAGTCCTTCGAAAAGAATAAAACTTCCAGAAGCGACGGCTTACCGGTCGAGCTCTATTCTGCTCTGTGGGACTTGCTTGGCCAGGACCTGCTGGACGTGTATGTCAGTATGCTTCTGGCAGGAAGCATGAGTGAATCCATGAGGAAAGGCATCATCTCCCTCATCTACAAGCGGAAGGGGGAGAGGGAGGAACTCAAAAATTGGAGACCAATCTCACTGTTAAATGCGGATTGCAAAATTCTGTCAAAGGTAATCGCCAACCGGGTCAGGTCTGCTCTGGGGTCGGTGATTCACCCTGGCCAAACCTATGCTGTGCCGGGCAGGAAGATCGCTGAGAGTCTCGCACCCCTCAGGGATACGATCGCCTACGTGCAGGACAGAGGGTTGGACACCTGCCTGATCAGCATGGGCCAGGAGAAAGCCTTTGACAGGATATCACACAGGTAAATGAGTGATGTTCTCTCCAAAATGGGCTTTGGGGAGGGAATCTGCAATTGGATCAGACTGCTCTACACCAACATCGTCAGTGCAGTCTCAATCAATGGGTGGGAATCAGATAGCTTCCCAGTCAGATCTGGAGTCAAGCAGGGCTGCCCTCTCTCTCCTGCCTTGTTTGTGTGCTGCATAGAGCCATTTGCCGAGTCCATCAGGAAGGATGCGAGCCTGAGAAGGGTGACTACTCCTGGCAGTGGGAGCCTGCAGGTTAAGGCCTCCCTGTACATGGATGACGTCGCCGTTTTCTGCTCTGATCCGCTGTCCATGCGCAGACTCATGTGCATATGTGACCAGTTTGAACGGGCCTCGAGGGCCAAGGTAAACCGAGGCAAGAGCGAGGTCATGCTCTTCGGGAACTGGGTCGACCAAACCTCAATCCCCTTCACTGTCAGGACGGACCACCTGAAGGTGCTGGGTTTGGGGGGGCTGGGGCGTGCGCCAAGTCTTGGGAGGAGCGTATCCGCAAAGTGAGGCAGAAATTGGGCAGATAGAAGCCACGGTCGCTCTCCATCGCGGGGAAAAAACCTGGTCATCAGGTGTGAGGCATTGTCATTGCTGTTATACATGGCACAGGTCTGGCCTATTCCCAGAACCTGTGCCACTGCAGTCACCCAGGCCATCTTCCAGTTTATATGAAGGTCAAAGATGGACTTGGTCTGAAGGAACTCGCTGTACAAAGATCTGGGCAACGGGGGAAAAAAACACACCCAATGCCACCCTCACCCTGATGGCCACCTTTGTGTGTGGCTGCATCAAGCTGTGCGTGGATCCCCGGTACGCAGACACCAAGTGTCACTACGTACTGAGGTTCTACCTGTCCCCGGTGTTGCGAAGGATGGGCCTGGCCTCGCTGCCGCGGAACGCTCCGAGTAGTTGGACCGTTCCGTATCACCTGTCCTTCGTGGAGAAGTTTATGAAGAAAAACATCTTTGACCACAAGTCCATCAGGAGGTGGTGAGCACGTAGTGTTCTTTAACCCTTCGGGAAAAGGAGAGGGCGGATCCTATCGAGCAGTTCCCTGAGCAGACTATCAAAGTCATTTGGCAGAATGCCTCATTGCCAGAACATTCCAACAAGCACCAACACATGGCTTGGCTGGTGGTGAGAAGGGCTCTGCCTGTGAGATCATTTATATACACCCGGACTCTCAGCCACACCGCACGCTGCCCTCGAAGCGGCTGCGGGGGGGACGAGACTGTCACACACCTCCTTCTGGAATGTGCCTATGCAGAGGAAGTCTGGAAAGGAATGCAGTGGTGTTTGTCGAGGTACTCCGTGCTGTACGGCCTGTTCTTTGGGACGCACACCGAGACGAACATCAACTGTGCCTGGAGGATCATCAACTCAGTGAAGGACGCTCTCTGAGCGGTCCGAAACCAGTTGATCTTCCAGCTGAAGGAGTTGACCCCGACTGAGTGTTGCAGACTGGCACATTCCAAGGTCCAGGACTACATGTTGAGGGATGCGCCGAAGCTTGGGGCAGCTGCCGCCAAGGTGCTGTGGGGAAAGACCACCGTGTAACATCTGCCTGCCTAAAGAAGAACAGGAGGCCCACCCAGTCATTTGGGCTCCGCTAAAACCCAGCTAAATATGTAATTGTATTGACATGTATATATGAATAATTACTCTGTCTCTGTCCAAGAAATGGCATGTTTACGGATGTATGGCATGACCAATTGTACAGATCATCAAAATATTTTATGAATAAAGTATATTCTTGAAATAAAAAAAAAGTTTGTTACCACTCTGGGCACTGCCCCACCGATGTAGTGATGTTTGCATCCAATTCTGGCCACTAGACATAACTTCTTGTCAACATCTCCATTTTGGAAACTACTGAATTACCCTGGTGGAGTTCAGCCAGTACCTGGTAGTGACCTTTGCCTGGGCCAATCACTCTCACTCCCCATAACAATAATCCTCTACTGTGATCCAATCTCTCCACGTTCAAAAAAGTTTCAGTTTTGGTTGTGATGACTTTTTGGTTTCTCCCATCACCAAAACTGTTGCAGTTTTGCCGGGACCAGGTCTGCATCCAAATCTGATATTGTCAGCTGTGACTGGAAGTGTGTCCAGAAAATGTAAAACCGTTGCAGACTCCTCCAATAGCGGTGCCAGTGGTGATGTATCTGACAATGTGAGGCGGCTCAATACATCTGCATTTATTACTTGGCCTTGCAGACAGTGTTCAAATTTATTATTATACGCACTTAGTATTACAGCCTACTACTGAATTAAGCCTTAAGTTATGAGCAACACTGCCTTGTCCTCTTCAAGTAGACCTAGCAGGGGTTTGTGGCATGTTATTATTAAACATTTACATCTGTAAAGATATTGGTGGAACTTCCTGACTCAAGTATGAGTGCCAAACCTTCTTTCTCTATTTGGGTGTATTTATGCTCTGCATTAGCTAAAGTCCTGGATGCAGTTACTATGAGGCATTCCTCCCCGTTTGGCCACTTACGAACCAATGCTACTTGATGCTGTATGGGGAGGCATCATATATCAACTTGGGATCATAGTTTGCCAACACTTCTACCCAGTGGAAAAATCCAGGAGTTGCCATCTGAATTGTAGCATTGAACAAAGCTGGCCACTGAAAATTTCATCAATCATTACAAGGGCAAGTCCAATTATAGCAATGTGACAAGTATTAATCACCTCCTTGAACATGGAAAATTAACTTTTCAAAGTGGTTCATCTCATTGTTTGGAGCATTAGTTTTTGTTTGAGATTTCAAAAGTGTCTTTTCTGTTTTGTTTAACCTTTTATTTCTCTTTCATGATCAAATCTTTCTTTCTGTTTATTCTTTTTGCTGTACCTGAGACTGAATTCATTTCCTTTCATTAAGCTTCCTTCACAATTCTTTCAATGGTTATACCTCATATCTCAAGCTGATTCGGTTAAAGAGGTATACTTCCAGTTGTTTTGTTTATTTGGGTTCCAGATGCTCTGTTTTGCACAGCTCGCAATTAGAGCAACTTAGTGTTCAAAGCATTTTGAGCTGAAGGTTGCAGTGACAAGTCTTAACTAATAGCTGACATTCTTAGCTGCCTAGCTGTAGGAAAATCTGGCCCATTATTAGTTACAGGTAGAGCTGACTAGTGCAGCTCCTGTTGGTGATACTGAGTGAAGGTGGTTTAGTGGGCATTAGTTGTCATGTGATTCTGCTGCTACAATAAGTGTGTTTCATCCAGGGCAAGTTGAGAATCACAATTGCATTGCTCAATTGATCTTTGGTTTTGCTGTAGAGTCCATTTTGAAAAGGGATCATGGGTACTATTGAATTGATTTTATGGCATGCGTCTGGGAGTTCACTGCACATAAAAGGTGCAGGCAAAGAGTAAAGTAGCGCCCTTTACATCTATCTGAACAGTAGCTGAAACTGTTTTAAAATCTCATCCAAAGAACAGTGAATCCAAAAAAGCAGTTCACCCTCACTCCAGTAGCTCAGAAGTCACACAACACCTGGTTATAGTCCAACAGGTTTATTTGAAATCATAAATTTTTGGAGCGCTGCTCTTTGTCAGGCGAAGTGACTTCATTAGGTGAAGGAGCAATGCTCTGAAAGCTTGTAATCTCAAATTAACCTGTTGGACTATAACCTGGTGTGTGACTTCTGACCTTGTCTAACCCTGTCCAACACCGGCATCTCCACATCATCACTGCAATAGTACAGAGACAATCTGGGTCACATGCCCAACCATCTGACTCCGAGGAAAGAGTACAATCAACTGACCAGACAGACAACCAGACATGAATTAAACAAAATCCATAAAATGCTTGGTTAAAATGGAATGAAAATGTAGAATTAATTTTACTGCTGATTTACTGTCACAAGGTGACCCTTTGAACATACTGCACTGACCTCTAGTGGTCATCATTGTGAGGTTAACTTTTGTGAGGGGTGAGATGTGAAATATCAAATTCAACTTTGATATTGTATTCCCATGAATCTGATTTTGGTCGTTCGTAACACTAGATGCAAAGCAGTGTTGCCACTATGTGTTGCACAAAAGGGCTAACTATATTTGTGATACTTATGAAATGGTGAAATAATCTTTGTTCTATAGTATTATAAGGTCACTCATTGCATATGAACCCTTCAAAGATTGAAGGAGTATTTCTAGTTAACCTAAGAACACAGCAACCTATGACTTGTTAAGTGGGCTGCTTATTTAAAGACATGTTAATGGTACTGGCTTTCTTGAAAACATGCTCTCATCTAAATACTGGAGGAAAATCTTTTTTAAAACTAAATATAAAATTCTTAAGGAGTCAGATAAATCCCAAATTAAGCTGAACCATGAATCTGTTCCATAATTGGTTAGGAGAAAGAAAAGGTAGATAAATTCAGAAAACCAGAAAGTTACAAAATTTGAAATTGAACATGAGAATAAGAAACCATCAAATAAATATATGGGAATTATTTTCAGGTTGAGATTTACTTGACGTGCAAAAGTGTCCTTTGCTCATGACACATTGAAAGACTCCTGGAAATGTTCAAATAATGTTTTTATGCCTTTTCTTATGACAGTGATTCTCAACTTTAAAATATGCTAACTTGAATTCAAAAATTAATTTTCTTCACATTAATCGTTCAAAGAAATTGGGTTTGAAATGTTTTTAGATTGTTTTCTGATTGTCCACAGCTTTGAAAAATTAGTGGGTTCTTTACTTCCTTCTATGACTGACTTATTGAGCTGAAATGTCCCAGCCTATGAGTGATATGGGCAATGGTGAGGCTGTTTGGAAAAAATGGCAAGAGAGCAAAATTAAGATTTTTGGCAATAAGAAAGAAGGGTTTGATTTTCCTCTTAAGGTTTCAAAGGCGGATTGACAAATTTACTTGTGAGCGGTGAGGGGATTAGTTGTATGCATCAACATTTCATTATCATCACATCTCACCTCAGATTGCCATTCTCTCTGGTACCAGTGAGAAATTAAATGGCATTCCTGATGAAGGCTTATGCTCCTGCTCCTCAGATGTTGCCTGACCGGCTGTGTTTTTCCAGCAGCACACTTTTTGACTCTGACCTCCAGCATCTGCAGTCCCCGCTTTCTCCTAGAAACTAGATGGCACCAATTTCCAATTTGAAAGAACAATAGTCAGGCAGCTTGCAGCTCATTGACACCTTCCCTGAGCCTCCATCTAGAAAAGCATTCCCCAACATCTCAGGGCATGCAACATTGGCTATGACCACCTGCACCCTCCATCCACAGAGGAAAGCACCACCGGCCTTCTTGGATTAGTTTATAGTAATTTATAGCACTTTGAGACTGCACTTTGGAACTCATTGACACCTTCCATTGCAATGCTATTGCCAGGTTGTTAGTGTGCAGGACAGACACCCACCTTAGGTGTTGGAACGTGGTGCATCTGAGGGCTCTTAGCTTGATTTCTTAGCTTTCACTCTCTTTGCACTTACATAGACACTCACAGCAACTGTGCCATTCCTTTTCTTTTATTGCAAACTGAAAGCCTGAAGCATGTCATGTTTACTAGTAATGGATCATCAAAAGGATACACATAGAGTCATAGAGATGTACAGCACAGAAACAGACTCTTTTGCCCAAATCATCCATGCCGCCCAGATATTTTGCATTAACCTAGTCACATTTGCCCCCTCAGATCCCTTTTAAATCTTTCCTCTTTTACCTTAAACCTATGCCCTAGTTTTGGATTCCCCTACCCTGGGGAAAAGACCTTGTCTGTTTACACTATCCATGCACCTCATAATTTTATAAACCTCTATAAGGTCACCCCTTATCCTCCGGCTCTCCAGAGAAAATAACCCCAGCCTATTCAGCCTCTCTCTTTGACTCAAACCTTCCAACCCTGGCAACATCTTTTCTCTACCCTTTTCAAGTTTCACAATATCTTTACTGTAGTGGGGAGACCAGAATTGAACGCAGTGTTCTAAAGTTGGCCTAACCACAATCACATATGACCTCCCAATTTATTGCTATATGACATTGTGCTACGTCACTCTTATGCCTCCATCAGGTGGCAGCAGTTTACATAGAAAACATACGGAATTTGCTTCAACCAACGTCTTTGCCCTTACACTGCTCAAGGGGGACTACGGTCTGCAAGAAGTCAGGTCTATCCTCAGTCAGGAAAGGTGGTGAGTTGGCCTGACTGAATAAGTAGGAAGCACAGAGAGGATTAGTATTTGGAGGGGGTTGGGGGAATGGGATGGATAAGAGGAATTGAGGGAAAGTGATGCATACAGTATCGAGAGTGGTAAATAGTGAGCCTCAGTGGGTATGAGGTAGCAGGGAGAAGTTAGTGGCACTTACACTTGTGTCATGCAAAAAAGCATGAACCTTCTAGCAGCACATTCCTCTGAACAGTGGACACCACACTGGCCCAACCTGAGGCTTCAGACCAGTCCGGCAGTGTGTGAAGAGGCACAGAGCTGGCATTTAAATATGGTGTCCACAAGTCAATGATATTTCTGTTGCTGCTGAGTACAGGGTTGCTCAAGAGTAGCGCCGTAGAGGTGAGGTGTGTACCAATGAGGTGAGGATGGGAAAAGCTACTGGATCTCACAGACAGAAGAATGAAGATTGTGTAAGATACGGTAAAAAGGATTACCACATCCTGCAATGAAAAGTTCTCCAAAAATCACAATATTACATTTTTGGCTGAGGCCAAGTTGCAATCAGCCCAGTGTTTTTTTCTTATTGACAATATTAAAAGTTTTGGCTGTGGAATGTTCGGGGAAATTTTATTTCAGCTTCTGGGTATTTTAATTCTCTTGTGAAAGATGCCTGGAGGCTGCACTCCAAAAGGAATGAGGATTTATTTTCTGCTTCTAGTTTCTATTATGTAACTATTCTCCAATCACGATTATTTGCTGGAACAATCACCTTGTCTTTTATCAAAGAAACAAAAACAACGACATTACCACAGATATTTAGACAACTGTTAGGTGGTGCCATGCATGAGAGAAAATATTTAGACTAGAAATGGCTTGTATCAATGAAAGTCTTTTTATTTTTGATAACTTAAGTTTACATGATCATATCAGACAATAGTACTTTTTAAGCTTTAAAACTGTCTTTGTTTTCCTGTTCCTCTTTCTTCAGGAGGGTACAGCCTGCATATTGTTCAATTCTCTTCAAAACTGCAGTACACCACAAATACTTTATGCTTATTTGGCTCTATAAAGCAGACAGAAAAACAGTTGGATTAAAATACGTTTTTTTTGTGCGCGTTGGTTCACTGGATGCACAGTGAAACCACCAGCATGGGTTTAACATCCTGCACCAGCTGAGGTTACCATGAAGAACTCTCCTTCTCAACCTCTCCCCTTGCCTGAGGTATGATGACCCTTGGGGTTAAACCATCATCCATCATCTCTGTGTAGTGAGAGAGCAGCCCTCTGCTCTGTCGAGACGAAGGCAACTTCCCTGAATCTAAATAGCCATTCCTGTTTAACCTGACCAACAGTTACTTTAAAAATTAATCCATAGAAAGTGATTCTTCCATGTCCTGATACAGATCCAGGAAGTTTATTTTGCACATATTGATGGCCATTTCATTTTAATACATCACCAATGACTGGCATCACAGAAGTTCCAGTCATACTTTTAATCTTTTGGAATAAAATCAGAAGCAGCAGTATTTACTCTTATGTTATAGTCTGAATATGCTAAACCTGTTCAGGCAATCAGCTACATTTTAATCTGTTGGGACAAAATAATTGTGTCAGAACAGGTGTTAGCTCTAACTCCTACCTGATTAAATGATTTTAACATTAATAGAAAGCTTATCATGAACCTGAAGCAGCATGTAATGACACAAAATGTTGTGTTCCTGCAGGATTAAGAGAACATTGGACCTGCATCAGTAATAACAGCACCTATTGATTAAAGAAAATGTCAATTTTAATGCATTTTTCCCATTTCCCAATTGAAGCATTTATGACGTGCCTGGGATCAGAGCCATTACTGCCTTTTTCATTAAGTCGAAATTCTGTCAATTAAACTCCTTCACACTTCCACAAGCAGCTCTGATAACATGGCATGCTTTAAAATAACAGTCGTTGATTTTCCACGGTCAATGATGTAGCATTGACTGAAGCTCAGCCTTTAATAAATGCTTGAAGTAACCTTCTCTTTATACTTGACCCCTTCCAATACAGCAAAACCTTATTTCTTTGACTGTCAAATGCACTGTTATAGTTGGACCTTCACTCCCTATTAACACAGAGTTCACCTCCTGGCTCTGTGAGCCATAGTTACATAACAATTACAGGACTCCGCACTCTGCCTTTCAATTCAATTTTAAAGCAAAAAATAACCTTTATGCTGGTTTATTTCAATTAATTCAAACAGTCGGATAATTTGTGCAAAAACAACTGAGTTAAGAGGGGTAGCCTGCACATTTGCGAAAAAGAGACAGCAATGTGCATTGACAACATTTGAGATGTTCTGTGTGCATTTAAACTACTTAAAGTGCAAAGTGTTTATTTTAAAGCATTCTTAATAATAAATATACTTTGTCCATTTTTAAACATATTTTCACCAAAAGCAAAGCAGCTAAAGCAAACATCAGCCCAGAGTGACAGTTCTGCCTCCTCTTCTTGATACTGCAGAACGCCGACAAATCTTCATGGATGAGAAACGATCATTCAGGGTCATATTCGTCTGCAACAGAACAGATTGTTGGAAATAAATAAACTGCTGGGAGAAGTACAAACTGCTCGAAGATACTCGGCATGGATTTGTAAAGCAAAGGTCGGATATGAATAATCCAGTTGAATTTTGGAGGGCTCTGGTGGTTAGGAAAATATCTACATTTATAGCTATCTAGGCTTTCAAAAGGTCTTTGAGCAGTGTAACACAGATGAAAAATCTGAAGACATTGAATGTCAAATGAAGCTAAATATGTGATCATTGTAGAGACAGAACACAAGGAGGGTGGGGTATGTATGTTTTGGAATAAGAAATGGTCCTTTAGTATTTTTTATAGATTTAACATCTGTCAATTAAACACTGATATTAATTTTCCAGCCATTACTTCTGTGTAATAAAAGTTTAATATTTGGGACCTGATTAGAACAGGCATGTAATAATGCTGCCACACTTTTCTGCCATCGCAAGTCTCGTTCTATTGGGATAAATATTTTGTCCAACTGTAGAGTGTATGAAACAAAGCAGAACTCTGTTTAAAAGACATTTAGATAAGTACATGAATAAGGAATGTTTGGAATGGGCCAAGTGCAGGCAGGTAGGATTAGTTTAGTTTGAGGTTATGCTCAGCATGGACTGGTGGGACTGAAGGGTTTGTTTCCATGCTGCATGACTCTAGACACCATAACTATGCATTTATGGTTTAGCTCCCTACTCATGAAGACAAATTTAATGATGCACCTGGAAAAAGATAGGCCAAATTTACAAAGTCATTGTGGTGAATTTAAATTGTCATTTTGCCAGAATATCTGCACATTCTGCGGGGATCTAATAGCTATGAAAATTAATATGCAAGCGAAGGGATGCTGATTTTTTTCTTGAAAGGTGGATTTGCAACTGAAGAGATACAAACACTGAAGACACCAGCACACTGAGCGCTGGCATTTATAATGAAGGTTAGCAGAGATATACAAATAAGCAAATGTACCTAATGGGAATAGAAGTGGGCCATTCAGCCCTTCAAGTCACTTTGCCACTCAATAAGACCATGGTTGCTTCATTTGTGTTCCAAATTCCACATTCCCATCTATCCCAGATAACCTTGATTCCCCTTCCCTAACAAAAACATTTACCTACCTTCGCCTGAAATATATTCGAATGGTTCTGCCTCCACCACATTCTAAGGCTGAAAGTTGCACAATTTCCAAGAGGAAAAAAAAACTGTCCTAAAAGGGGAACCGTAATTTTACAAGTGTCCCCTAGTCTGAGATCCATTCACTACAGTAAATTTCCTTTCTGTGTCCACCTTGTGAAGGTCACTCGGGAGCTTACAAACATCAGGAAAGTATTCTTTGCCCCAATGTAAACAAGTCCAGCCAGGCTGCTCAATCTTTCCTCAAAAGACATTCATAAGACATTCTGCTCATTCTAGGTATCAATTTAACAAATCTCTGAATTGTCTCCAATGCATTTATATCCTTCCTGAAATAAGAAAGCCAAAATTGTACACAGAATTCAAGATAAAGTCTCACAATGTTTTGATTAGCTTAAGCATAACATCCCTACTCTTATGTCCAATTCTTTCCCAAGTAAAAGCTAGGAACTCATTCGTTTTTCTGATTAAATGCTGTTCCTGCAAGTTATCCTTTTGGGACTCATTTATGTATTGTACAGGGGATTCCCAAGAATCGCATCTCCATCCTGAAACAGGCAGTCAGAAGCTAAATTTGCTGCTGGTCTTATACAGATGGGTGGTCATGTTGTGCTGGCATCATTTTAAGTGTTCACTAGGTGGTCTCTAGATTCCAGCATTGGAGGGAATTAGTATGCACGATTCTGGAATAAGTGCCAAGAAATAAAATTCGCTCAAGTGAGGGAACATAAAACGGTTTTCAAACAGAGTCAATTCTGTTTGAATTCCTGGTTGAATTGAATGGGTCTGACCCTAACTGTTGTTCTGTAGATACACTTGAGAGTCATTTTAGTTTCTAATAATTTAAGATAATTCGTAGTTGGCCTGGTCTGATCAAACGTATTCTCAGTCACTTGCTCAAATCATTGAAAATATACACGGATATCTATTTCAGAAACAAAGGCAACGGATGGGAGGTCCCATCATTTCACACCAGGATTTGCAATCACATTGCAGCAGAATGGCAGATTACTAAAATATTCAGGCTACAAAATTGGAAAGAGCTCAAAAATGATCTTAATCATCACAATATGGTTACCCCATACTTTGTTGCTTCCAATGCAGATATCAAACACACTTTTGCCTGATAAATTAGATGACTGTAGTCTACAGTCAGTGTTAAGCACACTTTTGAGAAGCAGTTTACCGGAGCAGGAAACAATAAATTGTAAAGCTAGTGCGAGTTAACGCTTGCCTGAAACTCTTAAAGGAAATTACATTTTGATTAGAACATGCACTGGAAGCCATTCTATAGCAGATACTGACTTGGGAATCACAGTAGAATAACACAACATGATAGAGAGCACACAATATGACAGAGAGCAGTCTCCAGTAATTTCCAACACTACACCGGAGGCCTTGTTTCAGGAGTTTGGATGCGCACTATCCACAGTGGGATAGCAGGCAGTGAGACCAAGCCAATTTAATAGCAGGAATCCAGCTCTCAGGACCTGGTAGCAGTGCCACACAAAGTTCAATGACTTTATTCAAATGGTTAAGCTCAGTGAATACATCTTTCAATGCTTTACCCACCCTCTGCACCATCAGCCTCACAAACTGCTCAATGCACCAGGCCACACCAACAATTTCTGTCAACCTCAGCTTCTATTAAACATTCATAGCCTCACCTCACTCCTCCACATTCACCATTTTTGCAAGCCTCACATCCATGTCTTCCAGATCATATGGCACTAATTGTTTAATCATGCCAGCCACTTCACTCAAACACATTCACTTTAACATTTCCCTCTATCATCTAGGTTAAGATAGTACACAGTACAGGCAACAGGACCTAAACGCAGAGGGAAGGACAAGAGTGCAGTTTTTCCCTGTCAGTCAAAAATGGTGCCATTTTTGGGTACAACCATATCTGAGACAGTATCTTCATAACTTGTTTGTCTTCTCGCATCCTATTTCCCTTCATGTTCAACCTCTTCTTTACAAATGGTGTCTTTACAAAGGCCCCTCTTGCTTTCTAACCTGCACCCAAACACCCTCTCCTCACCATGACCCTACCCTTGTGACCTTTACCTTTTGTGCACCCATGAGCTGCAACATCACCAGGTAGTGGTGAAAAAGCAAGAGACCTATGAACAGGAAGACAGTGAGGACATAGAAATACCACCACATAGTTACCATGACTATTCTTAAAGGCAACATTGTGCATCTGATAGCTGGAGGGGTTGACATTTATTCATCTTAAGTATGACCATTGGGATTTCCGGTTAATAATCTGAAATCTTGAACCGATGAATATGCATGAATACCCAGCCTTGGTGCGGAACATTTGATAAAGTAATCCCCAAGGGTGTAGGTGCGCTTTCAAATGATAATAATTTTAAAATTGGGACATGGCAGAGGATTTGAAATACCATGGATGGAATGTCTCTATCCTCCATTGGGATTAAACCAGAGACCAGCAACTCAATGATAACAGCAGTGTAAGTGGCACTTGTACTTCATAAGTTATCACAGTCTCAACCCCCAGCTAGAATAGTTCACTTTACAGGTCATCAATATCGGAGTATTTTTTCACAGAATTAAAGAAACTTGAAAGGAGACCATTCAATCCAATTTACTTGTTTTTTCTCTTTGAAAGAGTAATTGTGCTTAGTTTAACATCTCTTTAACTTTCCCATTTCAATTACCTATTTCAAGTCCCTCCTTTCAGATTTTTGAGTAGATCTTCATAAATGCATGCCAAATTTCTTGGTGAAAATATGCCTCCTTATCTTCCCTCTATATCGCTTGCCAATGATTTTAGATTGCTTCGTTTGGCTTTTCTCATGTTTCCTGGGATCCTGCAGGGTTCTTAGACAGCACCTTCTAAAACCCAAGCCCATTACCATCTACAAGAACAAGGCAGCAGATACACGGGAACACTACCACCACCAAGTTCCCCTCCAAACCACACACTATCCCAACTTGGGGATATATTACCGTACCTTCAGCATAGCCATGTCAAAATCATGGGACACTCTTCCCAGTTGCATTATGGGTCTACCTTCAGCAAACGGACTGCAGTGGTTCAAGAAGGCACCACCTTCCCAAGAGCAACTAGTGATGAACAATAAATACCATCCCAGCAATGCCTCGGTCACAGATAAATGGATTTAAAAAGTGCTGATTGGTCCCTTTCATGTCAACTATATCATCATTTTTTGGAATTAGTGGTGGTCTTGCTACCAGATACCCTTTCTGTCACTCAATCTTCTTATTTATCTGGATCATGGACCAGCACTGATACACACCAGCTTGTCTGTACCAGTGACTGTGTTGTCTGTAGCCAACTGGCCCTGGAGTGTGACTCAACCTGGGCAGCACTCTAACTCTTGATGGTTTTGAGTCTAAGACCTGTCTATTTTATTGACTTATTCACCAGAAGAATTGTTTCTTTTATTCATTTTATCAAAGTCTCTTGTCCTCTGGAAAATCTCTATTAGGCCCCTTCTAAATCTCCTTGCCCAGGAGTACAGTGCCAACTTTATCAACTATACCTCATAACTGAAAACCATTATCCCTGGTGACATCCTGCTAAACATATTCTGTACTCTTACCAAGGCCTTTATATCTTTCCTGAAGTACAGTGCCTAGAATTGTCCACAATACTCCAATTGAGGTTAACCAGTGAGCTATCAAGTTTCACTATGGTTTATTTATAAATTCAAGGATCTCATTTTTTAAAAAAGATTAACTTTACCAATTTGCCTTGATTTTAATGATTTGTGTATATTGGCACGAAGGCCACTCTGTTCATTTACACATAGAAAAGTCCTGTCATTTCATATACATCTTTCAAAATTACATCTCTTCACACTTTCCTCATTCGTGATGAAGGGCTTATGCCCGAAACGTCGAATTTCCTGTTCCTTGGATGCTGCCTGACCTGCTGCGCTTTTCCAGCAACACATTTTCATCTCTTCACACTTGCCCACATTGAGCCTCCTCAATTATGTCTATGCCCATTTCTCTACCCTGTACATCTTACATTGAAACCTGTAAGTATCCTCTTTGCATTGAGTCACACATCACCTGCAAACATTATTGCGCTGTTCCCATGTCTGAGATTAGGTTGTTTATACAAATATTGGAAAAAATATTGAACCCGATTTTGAAAGTTATATATCCACCATCATCTTTTGTTTCCTGTCACTGAGCCAATTCTACATTTGTACCACCACTTTCTCCTTAATTATTATAAGCTGTGGGCTTCCCTCTTTTTAACAAGCCCTGTGTAGCACTTCATCAAATGCCTTCCAAAGCTTCATATTTATATCAACTTCAATACCTTAATCAAACTTCTTTGCTATCTCAAAGTATTCAACCAATTAGCTTTTAATAAGTCAATACTAGCTCTTTTTGATTAAAGCATGCCTTTTGAACTTTTATCTCTCAATGGTTTCAAATAACTTATGCACCATTGACATTAGGCTGACTGATTTGATTAGTGGTGTATTAGCAACACTTCCATCCTGCTGCACGATATCTATAGTCAATGAGGTCAGATCAATGCAATTGTTATGTCTACTGCTACTTCCTTCAGCAACTTTGGACTCATTTCATCTGCATCAGGCTACTTAACAACTTTTGGAAGCGTTAATCTTTACAATACATCTCCTCTGCCTTTTACAATCCTATCCATAACCTTCCCCTCCTCCTCTACTGGCATCACTCAGCTTTGCTTTTCTCAGCCCATATTAATCACATTATCCAATTCTACTCTATTTTTGTGAGATGGCTAAACTTGCCAAAGTATTTGTTTATTTACCTTCTTTTTGTCTGAAGCTTTATAAAAGAAAACCTCCAGCTCATCCTGCTGTATAATTCTGGAGCAACATTTGACCCAAAAGCACACAGCATGGCAAATTTGTAATTTAAAATGCTTAAGTAGTACTCGTCAGAGTTTGCATTAATTGTAAAGGGATTAATTAGGATTTCCTTGGATAAAAATAAATGGCTACATGACCTGGCGACATTTGATCTGGAAGAAAATTAAAATGCCGACGCTGTGTAGTCAATGATAGCAGCAAGGGAAAAAAATCAGAGAAGGCACAGTTACAAGGAACTGTGTAAAATAGGTTAAAAGGGGGCAGACAGCATAAGGCGGGTATGGCAGGATTTGTAAAGCACTGCTATGCTTTAGTTGTGCCAAAGCCAGTCAGTTCATTTAACAAGGTTTACTCCAGGAGTACAGTGAAGAATCTGTGCAATCAAGGCTATTGTGAAGGTTCTGAAAGAGAGCGACATTTATGTGACAACAAAAGAATGGAGCTATTATTGCAGGTGACTCAAAGACCAAATCCACTGAGTGAGAAAACTGACAGATCTAATCCTGGAAGCCTGAAATTGCAGACGGTGTGACAATTGTGTGGGGGAAGTGGTGTGAATACATATCTTCACACAAGATAGAAGATGCAAGAAAGACTACTCCATGTGCAAAAAGTACATACATTAGACAATTTTCCTGTTAATGTTTAATTTACAGTGATTCTGATTCATTATAAAGTAAATTGTGCAAAAAGTGAAAAGTTAATTGATAATTTCTTCATTGGGGTGATTTGATAAGTTTGGTTAATTTGCTTTACAGTTTCTCAAACAGGATTGTAACAATTTGCATCAAATAGATTCAGTTGTCAGCCACTTGCTATATCCATTCTGCTGAGAATTGTAACACCATCCTGAGACAAAATGGTTGTACACTCGCCTCCCTTTTTCTCTTCAATTGGACTTAATGCAGCCCATCATTGCAGCAATCATAGTGGTTAGGCTCACTTAATGATAGGAATTCTTTCCCATCAGTCTCCTGGTAACTGCAAAACTGCCCATAATTAAGTCAGAGAACAAGTTGATGTAGGATTTCTGCCTACTGCCAGTGAGATATTAATTAGGCTTATTAATGAAACTAATTAACATTCACTTTCTGATTTCAACGTAATCTTTGATGGTGGCTCAGGGATTAGATGGGGGGACACAGCCCTTGGAAGAGTGACACATCAAGATTCCAGCAGTTCTCAGGGAGGTCCCTCATGGTCAATGATGGACCCAACATCAGTAAGAAGGGGTTGAATACTGTTGATTGTTTTTTCTCTCCAGAGAACATTCTGCAGTTTTATCCTGTATCCTTACACCAGGGAGGCAATTCACCATTTGAAAATGGTTTTTGCGGTTACAGTCATGTCTATTGTTTCACAACTTTACTCGATGTGCTTACATCTTAGTTATCACAGGAGGAGATGGGAAGTGGTGCAAGATCATTGAAGGAAATAGAAAAATGGCAATGGAAGTATGATCATTAGGTAAGTGCACTGTGAAAATAAACCAAAGTCCAAAGATATATAGAATGGACTTACATCAACCAGAAGCAAATTTATACCATGAAAAGAATGTCAACAGAAGTAACAAATTTTATGATTCAGGGAAGTCTATTCCTCACAGGCTTTTAGGTAGCATTCCAGCTGCAGTAGACCATGTCATTGCTTTTATTTCTATTAGATTGCAAATCATATAGTATGGCAGGGACAGTTTCTGCTACTGCTGTTAATACTTTTGGTATTTCAGCTTTTCCTTTAGTCTTTCCTAATCCTAGGTAACCAACCTACAACAGATTGTGATTAATCCTTCCACAGCTCCCATCGCAGCTTTGTCTGTAAAGATTGGATACTTTTGCAACACCTTAGCTTAGAGGATTCTTTACTTCCTCTAATTAAATCAATGATTGAGAAAAAGACTATTATTTTCCACCACCCACCCCACAATCCAACTCTCACACTCACCAGAGATAGGCAACTCACAATTGCTAAAAACATACAGTGGAAACCCTGTGATGATGCATTTCACCGTAGAAGATCTGCAGGGTTCAGGGCAGGAAGAGATAAACAAGCACAAAGCTGGCTCAACCAGAATGGAAATCTAAATCCTCATTTCTAGATTCCAATAAGTTGTCTTCGACCTGAATTCACTCCCTCCATTTCTAATATTTATTTTTTAAATCCCATTTGAAATCCAGAGAAAAATAGTAAATATATCAGAAACCTTGGTCCAAATTCAACTTAGATGACAGCAATGCTTATTTAGTTTTTCACGAATTTAATCAACATATATCAATATGCTGTCATTACACTTGTGAGCCACTGAGCTCTACTGTTCTTTATACTGTTGAGAAGAGTGTTACAGTCACGAAATTCAGCAGTGTAACACTACGTAGTCTACCTTGCTTGCCTGGGACAGGCAGTGTTTTAGATGCTTCATATACAGGATGTGCAGCATTCTTCAGTCACAGGGATACACGCAGTTAAACCCCTTCTGTGGGCCCAAACCTGCTGAAGTTGAACTATCGTGATATATCACACATCTGAACGGGTTGACGTGACACCAGACAGCACTTTTGATATCACCTTCCAAATTTGTGATTTCTCTAACCCAGAAGGACAAGAGAAGTAGATGCATAAAAACACCACCACCTGCACATTTCCCTCCAAGCTTTGATCCTGACTTGGAAGTATATCAATACTCCTTCACTGTCACTGCATCAAAATCCTGGAACTCACTCCGTATAGTCACTGTGGATGTGTCGACATGGCATAAACGATAAAGCTTAAAGGCAGCAGCTGCTCACCACCTTCTCAATGGATGGGCAGTAAATACTGGCTCAGCCAGTGATGCCCACATCCCATGAATGGATAAATAAAGGCATTAAACACCAAATTCAGGTTACACTGATTGTGACAATATCCTACGTTATTCACACTTGAGTAAAGAAAGACGAAATAACAATGTTGGCACTGTAATAATGGTATTGAGAAAGCCATGTAAAAACCTGATTGCAGGTGATAAACTTTATGGAAAGTACTCTGGAGTATTTTTGGATGCTTTTTGCTCTGTTGGTGAATGAGTATTGTTGCATCCACATTGTGATGGAAGAGGATTATGAAATCTGTCCTAACCCTGAAGGTTATAACCAGAATGGGGAT
The DNA here is from genome assembly GCF_020745735.1 of Hemiscyllium ocellatum. Taxonomy (NCBI): domain Eukaryota; kingdom Metazoa; phylum Chordata; class Chondrichthyes; order Orectolobiformes; family Hemiscylliidae; genus Hemiscyllium; species Hemiscyllium ocellatum. The sequence continues at coordinate 74,416,108 of NC_083411.1, read as the reverse complement.
CACAGTGACAGTACCTTTGTGGATTATTTCATGTCCTTTGCCAAGTTGCAGTCAGAAGTCTTTATGCACCTTCACAGTGAGAGACAACAGTCTGCCAGACTAGTCAACGTACGCAGCATCTCATTATGCATAATCAATCAGCATTCTGCTATATGTCACTCCACAGAGGTCTTGACCTGGACCACCTGAAGCAATAATCATTTACTATCTTGCACTTACATGAGCTGGCAACTGCATCTATATCTGTGGAGTGACTGCAGTCCATTTGTGTCCAATGACTTACCATGTGCTGACCGTCAGTTGCTACAAGCCTCCAGTGTAAGTGCAGCGTCTGAGTTGGTGGCTGTGAAGGTCAGACCAAGTGAGTAAGCCTCTTTTTTAAAAAAAACTGTTCTGTTGCTGCTCTCTCCCTTCTCCCTCAGGCTACCATTGTTGTGCAGGGGGCAATCTTGAATTTTGAAATGTGGAAATATTGACATTGGAAATTTTGTGAGTAAACTGGAGGGAAAGTGGGAAGCAAAAGGCCCTGGACCAAACGATCAACAACTTGTTCAGATTAGCTGTGCTTCCTGTACAGTTTGTCATCTTGTGCTGCAAGAAAGAGGGCTGAATGTAAGTGGTAGCATTGGGTGATGTGCCCATCAAAACTGAATAGCTGATGTGTTTAAAACCATTTCCAGCATTCTGGGAGAATGTAACATTTATAGAGTTGATGAGAGTGGAGGTGACAACATAAAATTCCACCCAGTACTATGGGAGGACTTCCTGCAAAGTTTACAAGTCATCACACAGGACAGTTCTGGGGTCATGAAAAAGCTGTTCGATGATTACAGTCAGCTCAAGAAAAACAGATATAGCTGTTGGAATACTGCTGTTCGGAAGGCAGCTGAATTACGTAGATGCATGTGATGCTGTCAGGAGTCAAGAGCAGTTGGGTGCCTCTGTGTTATTAGTTCTCAGGTAGAAGTTCTTAGAATTTATAGGCAGCTTGGTGTTAAACACAAGAGTCAGAACAAGTCCTAAGGAGCTCAGAAACTAGCAAGATCACTGGGCTTGGGTCGGTAGAAGTCACGAGGGGCTCAAAAGAAGCCTGTGAACATTAATACTTCAGTACAACAGAGTTAGTAGCTTGAAGTAATGGTTGCTTGATGTAACTGTCCAAGACTGAAGCCCAGGAGGAAGTGAGGACTGCAAATGCTGCAGATCAGAGTCAAGAGTGTGGTGGTGAAAAAGCACAGCAGGTCAGGCAGCATCTGAGGAGCAGGAGAATCAACATTTTGGGCACAAGCCCTTCATCAGGAATGTGATGTGGGGAAGGGGACTGAGAGATAAATAGGAGGGTGGGGGTGGAGGGGACATAGCTGGGAAGGTGATAGGTAGATGCAAATTGGGGGTGATGTTGATTATTAGAGGGGAGGGTGGAGCAGATGAATAGGAAGGAAGATAGACAGGTTCTATTTGACCTGACCTGTCCTACCCATCCATCTTCCTTCCCACATATCTGCTCCATTCCCCACCTGCACCAACATATCGCCTTCCCAACTACCTCACCCCTACACTTATCTCTAAGCCCCGTCGACTCTCGGCTCCTTGGATGCTGCCTGACTGGTTGTGCTTTTCCAGCACCACACTTTTCAACCAAGATTGGAGCTCAGACAGACTTACTGGGTGAAGCTAGCTGGAGTTATTGAGTATGAGTAATGGTGAGTCATTTCAGAGTCCAGGCAAGCATAAACCCAGGAAAGAAGGGTGATTTCCAGAATGGGAACAATCACTGAGGCAGTCCATGACAAAATAGTTCTCGTCATGGCAAGAGACTTTCAAGGCAAGTTGAACAAAAATAGAGAACGGTGATACCTTGTGAATTTTTAAAGAGACTTCATGTGTTTAGGGACATTGCTCAGAAATTTGAAAGATCTGTCGATTGCATTTGTTATTTGATGTGTGCGGTGGGGTGTTTGAGCACACAGTCTGTTATTGATTTTAACCACACGTTCACACAGTATCAGAATATAAGTTGCACACTGTAAATTGTATTACTGTATAAGCATTATCGCGGTAAGCTTTACCGTTGTTTGTTCAAAGTTGCGTAATCATGTAGTTCAATGTTTTCATAAGTCCCCTCGATCTCTCACTTTGACTACTTCAAAAAAAAAAGGGTCCTTCCCAAGATCACAATATAAAATTGGCAGTCTGGTTCATGATCATAAGGCTGGGTATATGTGAAAAATGGGTGAGAGACTAGAAGTATTGGTGGTTGTGTAAGGGTGACGTGGAGCATCTGGAAGTTAGGGTGTTCTACATGACAGTGCCTTATGCATTAAACAGCATAAATGACTGATGTTACAATGAGTAGGAAATGTCACATGAAAGTACATTCATTGACTGTAACCATGCACTTGAGGTCATTTGATGTCATGTGGTTTTGCTGCCAAGTTATTGAGGTCAGATTCTGTGAGTTGACTTTCCTAGTCATCGGCATTTTTAAAAATGTAGTCATGGGATGTGGGCCATCACTGGTTCAGCCAGCATTTATTGCTCATCCTTGAGCAGGTGGTGGCGAGTTGCCTTTTTGAATTTGTGCAGTCCACGTGCTACACGTAGACCCACAATGCTGCTCGAGAGTTCCAGGACTTTGATCCAATGACACTGAAGGATGGGTGATGAATTTCTAAGTCGGGATGGTGAGTAGCTTCGAGGGAATTTGCAGGTTGTGGTGCTCCCATCTAACAGTCCTGGAGGGTTTTCTTTGACTTTGTGGGACCAATAGCTCACCTACAATATTGGTGTAAGGAGGACAATAAATTCTGATGCTGTAGACAATTTTGACAAGAGGGTAGAGTATTCAACACAAGTCAGCTAATAACTTATGGAATGTAAAGACTAGAGAGAAAGATATTCTCTATCTGGGGACCCCCTAAAGTTGTAGAATCAGATCATAGCAGTCACTTCAGAGAGCAAGTGATGTAGACACTCTGAAGTTATTGGGAAAGAAAGTAAAAGGCATATAGATTAGGGTATATTCCCTACAGTGTGGAAATAGGCCCTTCAGCCCAACAAGTCCACACCGACCCTTCGAAGAGTAACCCACCCAGACTCATTTCCCTCTGACTAATGCACCTAACACTTTGGTTAATTTAGCATGGCCAATTCACCTGACCTGCACATCTTTGGACACACACAACCCAGAATCTTCAGGTATAGTGGAAAATAGATTTTAAAATGATTGTTTAACTCTTTCTGAAGGATTAAGAGGGAAAAAAAATTAGATGAAGCATCTCATTTTGATTCTGAGGGAGTGAGGAACACAAAACAAATGAAATCAGATATTCACCTCACGAGTAGGTAACTGGACAATGCATGTGTACACCAATGCATTTACAGTTCTCAATTTTTTCAGATAAATGAAGCTAAATTTGAGAAAGATTTTATGGAAGTTTTCTAAGATAGCTGCATCTGCAAATGGCCAACAGTATTAGAAAGTCCTAAAGAAACAATTCCAATCGGAATGGAGCATGTGACCAGGTGACGGTGGAAACTTGTGCAACAGATGGTACATTTAGACCCTACAGCATCATGGACAAAGCTAGCCCCATGGTTTACGCAACTGAATTGGCCAAAAGTGTAGGGTAGTTCCAAGACAAGCAGACTTAATGTTCCAAAACAAGTTACCGACCAACAAGAAACTATTGCGTATCACATCATGCCAAAAATGTGGGATTATGTATCAGATTGTGAGAAAACACGACACATTCCACAATAGGAGGGGGAGGATGATGATGGGAACAAGCACAAATGTAGCCAGACCACAACAGATGAAAACGTGAATGATGAAATAAGAAAGGGAGGATATGAAGGAGTCAAAACAACGACAATGGGAATGGCCATGATATAGAAGGTCTGAGCCATTCCCATGGGGGCAAGTGCTTGAGTAAGCCCTTGGCCTGGAATTGGGCTGGTGGATTGAAAGCAGTTCTAGGAAAAAGTGAGGTCTGCAGATGCTGGAGATCAGAGCTGAAAATGTGTTGCTGGTTAAAGCACAGCAGGTCAGGCAACATCCAAGGAACAGGAAATTCGATGTTTCGGGCATAAGCCCTTCATCAGGAATGAGGGAAGTGTGTCCAGCAGGCTAAGATAAAAGGTATGGAGGAGGGACTTGGGGGAGGGGCGATGGAGATGTGATAGGTGGAAGGAGGTCAAGGTGAGGGTGATAGGCCGGAGTGGGGTGGGGGCGGAGAGATCAGGAAGAAGATTGCAGGTTAGGAGGCGGTGCTGTGTTCGAGGGAATCGACTGAGACAAGGTGGGGGAAGGGGAAATGAGGAAACTGGAGAAATCGGAGTTCATCCCTTGTGGTTGGAGGGTTCCCAGGCGGAAGATGAGGCGCTCTTCCTCCAACCGTCGTGTTGTTATGTTCTGGCGATGGAGGAACGCTTCAGGGAACACCTCTGGGATGCCCGGAGTAAAACTTGCGCCCGCACCTCCTCCCTTACCTCTCTCCAAGGACCCAAGGGATCCTTCCATATCCGCCACAAATTCACCTGCACCTCCACACACATCATCTATTGCATCCGCTGCACCCGATGTGGCCTCCTCTATATTGGGGAGACGTGCCGCCTACTTGCGGAACGCTTCAGGGAACACCTCTGGGATGCCCGGACCAACCAACCCAACCACCTCGTGGCTCAACACTTTAACTCCCCCTCCTACTCCACTAAGGACATGCAGGTCCTTGGACTCCTCCATCGCCAGAACATAACAACATGACGGTTGGAGGAAGAGTGCCTCATCTTCCGCCTGGAAACCCTCCAACCATAAGAGATGAACTCAGATTTCTCCAGTTTCCTCATTTCCCCTCCCCCCACCTTGTCTCAGTCGATTCCCTTGAACTCAGCACCGCCTCCTAACCTGCAATCCTCTTCCTGACCTCTCCGCCCCCACCCCACTCCGGCCTATCACCCTCACCTTGACCTCCTTCCACCTATCACATCTCCATCGCCTCTCCCCCAAGTCTCTCCTCCCTACCTTTTATCTTAGCCTGCTGGACACACTTTCCTCATTCCTGATGAAGGGCATATGCCCAAAACGTCGAATTTCCTGTTCCTTTGGATGCTGCCTGACCTGCTGCGCTTTAACCAGCAACACATTTTCAGCGCTGAAAGCAGTTCTAGACATCTTCAGAGGATGGAATTAAACCAAGGGAGGAAAGATATGGTACAGCCATAGTATTTCACACAAGTACTGCAGGGGTGACCAATTTGGATTTTGCTTCTCTGCAGGATCATATACATTAAAATTCCCTTGAGGGGAAATGGAACACTTTTTTGACAGGAAAAAATATCAGAAAGTATTTCAAGCTGATAGAGAGAAACAAACAGTGGCAGTCCACCTAAAAAGAGATTAATTGGAAAATCATGTCAGGGGTATCCGTAAATCCAGTGAAAGGATACAAATGCCTTGAATGAGGCTGCCTTGAATGATGCATGTAAAATGCATGACCCCTTGGAAATGTGAGATGAATTTTTCAAGCCTTTGTGGGTTCCTAATGACCACTTGGATACATAGACTAAAAACAAAAACATCACCACTGTGGATTAGCTCAGGGGTTTGGTATAGATACATCCTATATAGATAGATTGTGAAAGGCAAAATTTTAAACTGGTGCTTTGTTTTCAAGTGATACCACATAGGATGACATTACCTCCAATATACAGGGTTGAAAATACTGATGTTTTGGAAGGAACACTATGTGCAATATTATGGTATCCTACAGTGTGAAGTGAATTTGCATGATCATGTAATGGGAATCCATCTATATGGGGTGGTTTATCCGGACAGAATGGAGAGACATCAGTTAACTTGTTGTTTTAACATGGAGACTTAAATGGAGATTGTGAAGGCAATCTACGTACTTAGTCAGGTAGCTAAAGGAGAGTTTTGTACTATTACAAGCAAGAAACTGATCTCCTTCCTATCGGAAAGATGTTGCGAAACTTGAAAAGGGTTCAAAAAAGATTTACAAGGATGTTGCCAGGGTTGGAGAATTTGAGCTAAGGGAGAAGCTGAACAGGCTGGGGCTGTTTTCCCTGGGGCGTCAGAGGCTGAGGGGTGACCTTATAGAGGTTTACAAAATTATGAGGGGCATGGATCGGGTAAATAGGCAAAGTCTTTTCCCTGGGGTTGGGGAGTCCAGAACTAGAGGGCATAGGTTTAGGGGTGAGGGGTGAAAGATCTAAAAGAGACCAAAGGGGCAACTATTTCACGCAGAAGGTGGTACATGTATGGAATGAGCTGCCAGAGGAAGTGGTGGAGGCTAGTACAATTGCAACATTTAAAAGGCAGTTGGATGGGTATATGAATAAGAAGGGTTTGGAGGGATATGGGCCGGGTGCTGGCAGGTGGGACTAGATTGGGTTGGCATATCTGGTCGGCATGGACGAGTTGGACCGAAGAGTCTGTTTCCATGCTATACATCTCTATGACTTTAAGTATGGGACAAATTTCATTTGCCCAATAACCTCTCCCACTTTTTGCTTTACTCCTGAGAAACCAGTGTGCACTGGAGAAAGAGAACTGTAAACATTTCCAGTCCCACCAACTCTGAAATAAAGCCCCAGGGCATGAATAAGACAGACTTGCTGGAATATATAGAAAGATTTGGTTATGTTACGACCTGTACATCTCATTCAGCTGTGGGAACAGATTGATTAATCCTTGAAAGTGCATTGTCAGGTGGAATAGCTAAATGATGGAATTCTACAGGAAATCCAGATCATTAAACAAAGACCTTGATAGGACATGTTATGAGACTGAAGAAATAATATCAAAGTCCTCCTTTACTTCAAGACATTCTCATGAATCAGTTAGATTAGATTAGATTCCCTACGGTGTGGGAACAGGCCCTTTGGCCCAACAAGTCCACACCGGCCCTCCAAAGAGTAACCCATCCAGACCAATTCCCCTCCGACCAATGCACCCAACACCATGAGCAACCCAGCATGGCCAATCCACCTGACCCGCACCTGGAGAAAACCCACACAGACATGGGGAGAATGTGCAATCCAGTGCCCGAGGCTGGATTCAAACCCGGGTCCCTGGCGCTGTGAGGCTGCAGTGCTAACCACTAAGTCATGTTATCACTATGGGTGTAGAAAACTGAAACACTGGGCCAAAAAACAGAGCAAAAAAAGCTAATGGAGTGTAGTAATGTTCTAAGAAATAAATAAAATGCACTTAAGTGGGTAGATATCAAGCCAATGCATTATTTATTCTTTTGAATCATTAAAATTGCACTTTCTACTCAAATTACTGAATGCAAACTGGTTGTGACAGGGTCTTGTGTGCTGAGTTTCGCTCATGGTGATAGCATGGTACAAAGGAGAAATTTTTACCCTGAGGATGTGGGCCTTGCTGACCAGGCAGTACTTATTGGCATTGGTTATCCATATCCATAAATGCCTTTGGGATGATAATGATGTGCTGCCTTCTCAAACTGCTACAGACCTTGGGATGGATGGACAATTCTGCTGCTGATGGCCCACAGCATCTCATTAGAACATAGAAAAGTGCAGCACAGGACAGGCCCTTTGGCCCTCGCTGTTGTGCTAAGGATTATTCCTAATCTAAAATAAAATAACATAACCTACACGCCCCTCAATTCACTGCTGTCCATATGCATGTGCCGCAGTTGCTTAAATGTCCCTAATGACTCTGCTTCCACCACCACCACTGGCAATGCATTCACAACTGTGTAAAGAACCTACCTCTGATGTCTCCTCTATACCTTCCTCCTAATATCTTAAAACTATGACCCCTCATGCCAGTCAATTCTGCCCTGGGGAAAAGTCTCTAGCTATTAACTCTATCCATGCCTCTCATTACCCTGTACACCTCGATCAGGTCACCTCTCTTACTCCTTCTCTCCAGACAGAAAAGTCCAAGCTTAGACAACCTTTCTGCATAAGACATGTCCTCCAGTCCAGGTAGTATCCTGGTAAGCCTTCTTTGTACCCTCTCCAAAGCCTCTATCTTTCCTATAGTAGGGCGACCAGAACTGGACTGAATATTTCAAGCATGGTCTCACCAGGGTCTTGCAGAGCTGCAGCAAAACCTCACGGCTCTTAAACTCGATCCACCTGTTAATGAAAGCCAAAACACCATATGCTTTCTCAACAACCCTATCCACCTGGGTGGTAACTTTGAGGGATCTATGCACTTGAACATTAAGATCCCGTTTTTCTTTCACACTGCCAAGAATCCTGTCTTTAATCCTATATTCAGCATTCAAGTTCAACCTTCTGAAATGCATCACTTTGCATTTATCCAGGTTGAACTCCATCTGCCACTTCTCAGCTCAGCTCTGCATCCTGTCTATGTCACGCTGCAGCCTGCAACAGCCCTCAATACTATTGACGGCACCTCAAACCTTTGCGTCATCTGCAAATTTACTAACCCACCCCTCAATCTCCTCATCCAAGTCATTTATAAAACCTACAAAGAGCAGAGGCCCAAGAACAGAGCCTGGCGGGACACCACTCACCACTGGCCTCCAGGCAGAATACTTACCATCTACAACCACTCTCTACCTTCTGTCAGCCAACCAAATCTAAATCCAAATAGCCAAATTTCCCTGAATCCCATTCTTCCTGACTTTATGAATGAGCCTACCACAGGGAACCATATCATGTGCCTTGCTGAAGTCCATATATACCACATCTATTGCTTAACCTGTCTCATCACACCTCCTCAAAGAACTCAATAAGATTTGTGAGGCATGACCTGCCCCCTCACAAAGCTGTGCTGACTGCCTTTAATCACGTTATGCTTTTCCAAATAGTCATAAATCCTATCCCTCAGAATTTTTTCCAAAACCTGCTGACCACAGGCGCAATACTGACTGGTCTGTCATTGCCAGGGGTTTCCCTATTTTCCTTTTTGAAAAGAGGAACAACATTTGCCTTCGTCTAATCCTCCGGTACGATTCCCATGGAGAGTGAGGAAGCAAAGATCTTCACCAGTGGGTTAGTAACCCCCTTTCTCACTTCCTATAATAAATCTGGTCTGGCCCTGGGGACATCAATTTTAATGTTTGTCAAAATTTCCAGCACATCAACTTCAGCAATCTTGATCAGTTCAAGCCTGTTTCCCAACTCCTCAAAGTTCTCATTCACAACAAGCTCCCTTTCCTTAGTGAAAACTGTAGCAAAAAACTCATTTAGGGCTTCCCCTATCTGCTCAGACTCCACGCACAAGTTCCCTACACGATCCCTGACCGGCCCTACCTTCTCTCTGATCATTCTCTTAATCCTCATGTTTGGGTTCTCCCTAATCCTTCCTGCCAAGCCTTTCTCGTGCCCCCTCCTGGCTCTCCTCAGTCCATTTCTGAGCTCCTTTCTAGTAAGCCTGTAATCCTCTAAAATTTCACCATCTGCCATGGTGGGATTCAAACCTATGACCCCAGAATATTAGCCTGGAGATCTGCATTACTGATCCAGTCACATTTTCACTACATCATGTCTCCTCTGACTGATGAACTGCATTTTGGAAATGAAAGTGTAAAGCAGGATGGAAAGTTTGGTCAAGACAGAATTGCTGACATCTGCACATTGATTTTAAGCTGTGTTGGAGCTGAGAGAAAAAGGGGCCTCATCATTAAAACCATTTAAATGTCTTCTCTGCTCCAGCACTTGGCGGCACGGTGGCACAGTGGTTAGCACTGCTGCCTCACAGCGCCAGGGACCTGGGTTCAATTCCCGCCTCAGGCGACTGACTGTGTGGAGTTTGCACGTTCTCCCCGTGTCTGCGTGGGTTTCCTCCAGGTGCTCCGGTTTCCTCCCACAGTCCAAAGATGTGCGGGTCAGGTGAATTGGCCATGCTAAAATTGCCCGTAGTGTTAGGTAAGGGGTATATGTAGGGGTATGGGTGGGTTGCGCTTCGGCGGGTCGGTGTGGACTTGTTGGGCCGAAGGGCCTGTTTCCACACTGGAAGTAATCTAAAAAAAAATAACCCTGTCAATTGCTATTGGTTTCCAAGAATTGTGTTGGGATGGGGTCAGAGAGATTACTTCCAGAGAGAGAGTTGCAAGAAATTCAGACAACACAGTGATGTAGCTTAAAACCAATTACATGGGCCAAATGGGCATTACTTTACGTGGTACATGACCATAGCAAGAAAAAGGTATAAAGAACCCCTCAAGAAACATAACCTGTTGCTGAAGTGGGTAGAGTAGTTTGGTCAGCTGCTCAGAAGACACATTTGAGGAGTATAACCACCTGAGACAGACTCAAGCTAACCCTATTCAGCAACCAGTGTTAGTGTAAGTATGTATAATTGTTTAGTAATTTAATCAATTAGTGTAACAGAATCCTAGCTGTTTCATATCTGGGCAGAATCTTTTGGACAAAAGAAAGTTTTCCAATATGATCCTAGGCCATATTGTTGTTTCTTAACTGCTCTCTGACATAGCGCAGAATGGCACTCAGGTATATCAAACTGTGAAGGAAAAGTTGAATGGGGTTAAAGTTACACTGAACCACCTAACATCTACCCAGGCATTGTAACAACAAAGGCATACCCAACTAGCTTCCCCCTCAACCAAGTTAAACAACAACCTGACATCGCTCTACTCTCCAAATCATACCTTACAGACAGATGTCACAAGACACCAGATTATAGTCCAACAGGTTTAATTGAAATCACATAAGTTTTCAGAGCACAGCCCCTTTGTTGGGTGCAGCAGCACTGCGAAAGCTTGTGTTTCCAAATAAACCTGTTGGACTATAGCCTGGTATTGTGTGACTTCTGACTTTGTCTCACACTGGCATCTCCACACTATAGATAACTTATAGCCAACACACCAGATTCTTCCATTACTATCCCTGGCTTTTCCTATTGACAGAACAGACCAGACAGTCTGTTGGAATGATTTACAGACAGGAAAAAAGAAAAAGTTCTCCTTTTGTCCTCAAAATGACTCTCTAAAATCTCATAGTATCAGGCCAAAAATGAGCAATGAAACCTTCTGCTAAACCATCGCAGATAAAGCAATATTCTTTCATACTAAACATCACTTAGAAGAAGAACAGCAGATTTTAAGGGCACAGAGTTTGATTTTTAGTGGAAAATTTCAATGTTCATCACCAAGAATCGTACCATTACTGACCATACTGAGTAAATACTGGAGGACCTGTCAGGTTAGGTAAGTAACATTTATGTGAAAAGTGCCAGGTAATGACTACCTCCAACAATCTAACCATCTCCCCAACAATTAATGGTATTACCACCATGAATCCTCTATCATCATTATCAACATGCTAAAATGTTACAACTAACCAGAACCTTAATTGAACAAATGATAAAAGTATCGCAGCTCCAATAACATTCAAGAAGCTCAACACTATCCAGGAAAAGCAGTCAACGTGATCAGCATGCCAGTTACCAACAGAATCATTCAGTCCTTCCATTGCTGGCACAGTTGCTGCCATAAGCTGGAACATTTTACAGAATAAATTACAGTAATTTTCCAAAGCTCCCTCAACAATACCTTTCAGACACATGGAAACCTCACCACCTGCTAGTTTTCCACTAAGTCACCAGAAAACCTGAGTTGGAGCAGTATTGCTGTTCCTTCATTGTCAACATATCAAAATCCTGAAATTCTTTCCTAACAACACTGTATGTTGACCTTCACTACTGCAGTGATTGAAAAAGGTGGTTTATCTTCACCTGAAGGGAAGTAAGAATGGGCAATAAATGCTGGCTTTGTCAGCAATGCTTACATCCCATGAACGATGTTCAAAAAAAAAGGATTCATTTACAATGGAGTACCTGGTTGGCTATACTCTTAAAGTTGAACCCAAGATAAACTCCTTTTGGTTGATTCCTCACTGCTTTGGTTGTCATCCTTCTTCTTCCATTCAAAGCTGGGTGTTGGAGTCTTCGTTTCTGACTGTGAATGTAACATGTACTTTTAATTAAATCTCTGCATTGGTTCAGACAATTGTACAGAGAAATTCATATCTTAAAACAATAAAATCATGACATTATAATCTAAATAATTTAGAAATGCTGTCATCAGACATCTAATTGCCATTATTTGTCTTGCTTTGCAACAATTCTGAAAAGTTTAGTATTTTTAACTATTACTTTGATAACGAAAGAGGAGCAAATATTACTGCTAAAGCAGCACACAATTTTTGCATGTTGTGTGCAACAGATATGATTAAAGATACATTGTGGAGACTTGCTTTTCTAAAAGACACAGGTTTATACATTCATATCTGTAAAACAAACTGCTTATACTTGGCCACTGAAAACACTGGCACCGCAGTGTCCTTCTCCAATTGCCACAAGCGCGTGGAGAGTAAACAAATATAAACAGATAAAAAGACCAGCTATCAGATACGGTACCAAAGGTATTGGAATCAATAGGGAAGATTGTAGTGAGGAAATGGATTATGGACATTTGAACATTGATTCAGCTTCTCAATCTGACAGTTTTGCTTTACAGCAATTGTCTTGATTTTAATATAATTCCTGCGTGTTAATGTTGTACTATACCATTCTGCAATTTGAAATTGAAATGGAGGAATAAGGAGGTCAAAAAAGTACACTAGCCGCATTCATAACCTAGGACAATGATTCTTATTCCCAATCTCACCTCTTTCCTCACTTATTTGCGTGTCACCCCCCCGAACACCATCAGATTAAAATAAAGAGAGTTGCAATTAAAGAGGTCTTTGACATAGTGAAAGATGCTTCACTGGAATGTTACAAAACAAAAATGTGGCAGGGGGCGATGTGAAGAAATATTGGAGTGCCTGACCAACAATGTGTACAAGGAGGCAGACTTTAAGAGCATCTTAATGAAGGAAATACAGCTTGTATGGCTGGGGAAATTCCAGAGGAATTCCAGAGTTAACATCTTTGGATACTAAAGCTACCTATGGTGTAATGAATGGTGGATTGTAATCAGGGATGCACAAGAGACTAGAATTTGAAGAAAGTGTAGAAATCTCTTCTGATTTGTAGGGTTGGGATGGTACAGAGATGCGGAGGGACTCATCCAAGGGAGTCTTGTTTGAAAATGACTATGAGAACTTTAGAATTGAGGTGATGCTGGACCAGAAATTAATGCGGGAAAATGAATATAATTGTAATGGGTGAACAAGTCTTGGGTCGGGGAGCTCAGTTGGCTGGATGACTGGTTTGTAATGCAGAGTGATACTAACTGTAGGAGTTCAATTTCTGCACCAGCTGGGGTTACCATGATGGACTCTCCTTCTCAACTTCTCCCCTTACTTGTGGCATGGTGACCCTCAGGTACCAGAAGTTGTCTCTCTCTAATGACAGTGAGAGCCCTATAGCTTGGTAAGGCTAAAGCAACTTTACCTTATCTTTTACCTGTTGGCCTTTCACAATAATTCAATAATTTTAACAGGTATTTTCTGATGCTAATCATTAACGACAAAATGTTTAGTATTCTTCACAAATTCTAGGTATACTACAAAAGTACTGAACCATCTAGAAACAATATCGAATACAAGATCAATTTCAACTTGGAAAGCAATAATGGGTGTTGTAAGAGTACAGAGCTGAGTCAATGTTCAATGCTCAGAGCTCCTGGCTGACACTGAACAGAGTAGCTTTGACCCCCAAGGATTTGGCTACCACCAGGAAGGTACATGTAGCGATACACTCTGTTGTAAGCTGTACTGGTACACGCCTTGCTCTAGTCGGATGTAAATTTGCATGCAGCTGTGTTTGATGGGAAGAACTAACTAAAAAAGGAGATCGTAACCCACAGCAGATGCAGGAAACAGGAAGTCATCAAAACGATCATGATACATTTTTGTTATCATATGTAGGAAACTTTATTGTGAAATTGAAACAACAAATGCTAGAAATATTCAACCACTCAGATAGTACCTTTGGAAAGGGAAACAGAATTAGGTTTTTGGTTCAATGACCCTTCATTAGTGCTCTAACAAGTGTTGATTAAGGGTCATTCAATTCATTCTTTTCTCACTATAAATGCTGCAGGACCTGCTAAGTAACTCCTGCACTTTCTGTTTTTGTTTCAGTTTGACAGCATCCATCGCGTTTTGCTGCTGTACTGTGAATGTCTGCTTACTCTTTTCTGCAGGATGGCATAAAGCTATTGGAGATCCAAATATATATACCAAGTTATATTTACACGTTCCCAAAGTCCTCCTGCCACACGTACATTCTGTAATATGTTCTCGGTGACACTTTCCTGATAATATCCCACTGAAATACACAACATATGCTACAGATTTAACAAGACCATTGGAAATATATATGCCAGCATTACGAATACTTTTAGGTTTAAGTGTTTTTCTAAAAGAAGGATCTTTGGTAATGTTGACTTACACCGCTTGCTGGTTAGGTACAGATACTGTTAAGATGGAGTTGGAACTGGATTGCTGTCGCCACCTAGAAATCAAAGGTATGCAGTAAATCAATCTGAAATCAGTCCAGTCTAACACCACATAAAAGTACATTTTAAATCAATAAAGCAATGTAATAAATGATATTTTCATACAATTTAGATTTGCACAAAGCACATGATTTGCTTAACTGACGCTGAGAGAATTTTCCAGCATCTTGGAACCATCTTACTTTACAAACACCCTTGCCAAATAATCCCATTTTCCATAGGTTAACTCAATGCATGCTGAGAGCTTTGGTTCAACAATAGTTTTCTTGCACCTGCATCAGAAAGTTGTCAATTCAAGCACCGATTCACAAACTCGAGGCTATCATCCAGGCTGATATTTCAGTGTGGCAGCATTCAATTCTCTCTCTCTCTCTCTCACATGCGAGATGTAAAATGTTAAATACAGTTGTATGGAAACTTAAATCAGACCCCATCTGAAGTACTGGATACAATTTTGGATAATGCACACCAGCAAAGTCACAGGATGGGATTTGATGCACTGTGCACCAAGTGTTGGGACATACAACTCAAGGATTGACCTTGACCAACCAGCATGACTGTTTGCCAGATCAAGCACCAATGATGTTTGAGTGCTATCCAGTGAGATTAATTGTCCAATCAAGAGCATCACCACTGAAATTTCACCCTCATCTGAGCTTGTCAGCAAGTCAAAATGCCACCAGCTTCCGGGAACAGGAGACCATGACTGGTAGATCAGACTGTGCAGTCATGAATGACAGTCTGGCAAGCAGCTAAGTCCTTTTCAGGGGAAGTCAGGCAATGGGGGCAATTTAACTGCATTGCTTTTAAAAAAAACTTAATATTTTGTTGTGCAACCTTAGAAAAGTCAATGTTGAAGATTCCAAGGGATTGTAGGTAAATCCTCTTATGAAAATAGTGTCAAGTTTCCAACGTACATTCAATTGCACTCTCGGAAGGTGACTGACACTTTATTAATTTTGCGCAAAGTGCCGGCACAAGACATGGCTCAGATTCTTACTATTCTGCAATGGAAACCTGCTGTTAGAAAAAATAATGTAAGTTATCAAAGCAAAGGGAAGATATGCTTTAAAAGCCAGGTGAATGTCATTGCCCTCACACCAAACTTGCTAAATGTATGAAAAAAAATGAATGGAACAGGTTTCGAGATGCTGTAAAAATGAATGTATGCGCAGTGTTGTACTGAGGCTGTTGCCAAGATTGGTTGACTGCAGTCTGCTGACTGAATGTTACAGATAGCTATCCAAGACAAGTAATAGCATTCATATTTTGAGGAAACAGTTATAAAAAGAAATATATTTTGATTTAGCACATAAACAGCAGTGTGTTAAAATATTCAGTCAACATTCCAAACTCTCATAATAAAGCTTGACCAACCTCCCAACAACATTGCATGTTTGAAATAGATCCTATGTATATTTTTTTTTACAATATATACAATTGAAGTACAAGTTTAATTGCACCTGGTTATGCACAGGATAAAAAGATTCACACTATTATATCAATTGATAATCTTCTTTTGGCTCCATTGCTTCCAGCAAAGAGTTTCAACCACTATATGAACACTTATGATTCCCTAGAAGCCAAAGATGCCACCACCCCCGTGCCCCCCTCCCCCCAAAAAATTGTGAAATTTTAATTCCATAGTATATGTGAGATGTCAATGGATTTACTACCTGGAAGTCAGTCTGGTTAAGATGCCTAGCTTTCAGTTTGTCAAGTAGCAGTACCCAGGAGACTACAGAACCAAGGAACCCATGCCTGGGGAGGGGTAGGGTTAGAAGCTTGAGGGGCAGGGATTCAGAGGCCTGGGGAGGAGGCCATTATGCCATCACAGGCTTTAGTGGGAAGTTTGGCGATCTATGGGTTTGGGAATCAGAAGCAGATCATAGGCCAGTTGGGGAAGAAATGGGGAATGTCAGGTGGGAGTCACAGTCTTCAGTGGGGAGCAGGGGTCTGAGATAGGGAGTACTCAGAACCTTGGGGATGGGAGGATCTGTCAATATCATCATGGGGAAGATGGATGAGATTGGAAGCGTCATTGTTATTAACTGAAAGTGTAGTGATGGCTTGATGCCATTCTCAATTTAATTGCGGTCCAAAATACATGCTAGAATCAGCTTTGCAAATACACAAAAAGTTACCACAGGGTTGCTCCCACATTAGAGGGAGACTGGTAGTGGCCAAACCGGAGGGCCACCATGCTTTAGGTGAGCGGAGAGATTGAGAATCCTAATCCTTCATGGTAACCTCAGCCTGTGCAGGAATTGAAGCCATACTGTTGGCTTCCCTCCGCTTTGCAAATCAGCCATCCAACCAACTGAGCTAACCCTCTCCAGTTTAGAGAGATGACGGGTGCTGGTTTAACCTGAGGATCACTAAGTCTCTAGTGAGGGGAGAGACTGAGAAGGACAATCGTTCATGGTTACCACTGCCGGTGCAGGAATTGAATCTCTGCATAGACTCTGGAACTTTTAGTACGACATGTTTCTAGTAGGCCATTACTTACATTCTAGTTCTTTGTTTCTTCTGCCCATTTCCTACACCCAGTGGTGGGAACTAAAAATGAAACACAAATAAATAAACAAAATGAATTATCCTCCTTAACTCAGGCCATCCTATTCACTTTGAATTCTACAAATGTTATTGCTGTCACTACACAGAAACAGTCCAAGATATATTTCCATCAAGGTCATTTTCCAATGATAAATTGTCTCAGATGATCCATGTTAAGTAATATTTCTAAAACTATTAAATACTTATTGCTTCAATACGGTAAACAATTATAATCTCATTATAAACATTTAAGTTGGAGTATTACACTCAATTCTGGACATCACACTAGGAAAGATGTTGAGGTCTTGGATAAAGTGCATAAATAGAAATAAGGAGCTGTAGTTATGTGAAAAGGCTGGAGTAGATGAAATTGTTTTGCATACAGCAGAGAGGATTAAGAAGAGCTTTCATTGAGGTCTTCAAAATCATGATCAGTTTTGGCAAAGTAAATAATGAGAAATTGTTGCCAGTGGCAGAAGTATCAGAATTTAAAGCACAGAGATACAGGGTATATGGCTGAAGAATGAGGGCCGACATGAAGAAATGTGTTTAAACAATGAATTTTTATAATCTGGGATCTATCTGAACAGATGGTGGAAACAAATTCAATGACGATATTTGAAAGTGAAACAGACAATTTCTTGAAATGGAAAACACACAGAACTATAGGAAAGGGTACACTTTGGTACTAAGAATGAGGAGAGACAATAGATGTTAAGTAATACAATTTAAAAGGAGGCGTATGAAGAGGGTCCTGAGGATGCTTCTGCATATATTTTTGAAAGTGGCAAGACAGATTAACAAACCAAATTATTAAAGCTTACGGAATCCCGGACATTATAAATAGAGGCATTGGAAACACAAATCAGGTAATTTGGCTTAATCTATGCAAAGCACTAATTGAGTCCGAATTGAAGTGGTGCGTCTAATTCTGGGCATTACACTTTAGGAAGGAATTGAGAGGTATAGAGAGGAGGGTTCAGAATAGATTTTACCAGAATGGTTCAGGGCTGAAGGATTAAATTTCTATGGTTAGACAAGTTGTTCCTCTTAATGCAAAAAAAAAAGTGATGAGATTTGATAGTGGTGTTAAAATCATGTAAGGTTATGATGGGCTAAATAAGGAGAGGGTTTGGTTGGTGAGCTCAAATGTTTAGAGTTTGTTGGAGTATAATGCCAATGGTGTGGATTCTATTCTTATCCCAATAGAGGTAGTTCTTGGATCCATCCTTTCTCACATGGCCAGTGGTTATACCATGACATGAGTCATAATTATCAACCTACAGATAGTGAGCACAGTACATGGAACAAAGAGAGAGAAACAAAGAGAAACTGTTCACAATGGTCAATAACCTAACGGTTAGAAAGAGAGGTTGGATAGCCTGGGGCTTCTTTCCATGAGGGGTGACCTTAAAGAGGTGTATAAAGTCATGAGGGGATAGACAAAGTGAATAGCAAAGATCTTTTCCCTAGGGGAGGAGTGTTCAAAACTAGAGGGTATATTCTTAAGCTGAGAGGAGAAAGATTTAAAAGTGACTGGAAGGCCAACTTTCTCATACAGAGGGTGGTTTGTATGGGGAACAAACTACCAGAGGTTGATGCAGACACAGTTACAGCTTTTAAAAGGCATTTGGACAGGTACATGAATAGGAAAGTATAGAGGGATATGGGCCAAATGCAGGCAAATGGCACTAATTTGGTTTGGGAAACCTGGTCAGTATGGACAAATTGGAGTGAAGGGTCTATTTCCATGCTGTACACCTCTCTGACTCAATGGAAAGAGCAGGCATGTGGAATTAAGTAGATATCTCTACCAAAGAGTTGATACGCTAAATGGCTTCCTTCTCTGCTGTATTATTCAACCATGTTAAAATTTTTCCAGCAAATTTAAATGATCCAAGTTTCACCCACATATTAAATCTTCCACATTTGGCTGTAATTTTCATTACAATTAGATGTTGCATTAGCAACAAAATAAGATCTGCTTTGTTTCATTATTTCCACTTATTCCATGGTCAAAAGTTATCTAGTATTATCACACTAAAGGACCATTCTTTGTGATCAATTTTAGTTTATTTCTCTAAACATTAATGGGGCAGCCCAGCCAATAACCTTACTGCCCTGCTAACCACAGAAATCCAGCTAGTTACATTTTAAAACAAGAAACCCAACAGATCAGACAATATCCTTAATTTAAAATGTAGTGCGGTGTTATTGGGCCATGACTGCCACTTTAGATGGGAACTGACCAGAACATGTGCTGAGCATTTTGACAATAAATGGAGGCAAAGATATCTGATGAAGACTTGACTGAAATTACTCTTGTGGGATCCTTTCACAATTGCAATCCTCCTCCTCCCACTGCAACCACCAACCCCCAGCTTCAACTAGCCAGTGGTTCAATTATCTATTCACCAGCTCAGCTTAATCTGCTAAATTGCAGTGGAATGTTTGTTTGTCCCCTGATGCCTACTTGCCTGATATCTGTAAGAACAGTACCTTAAAGCTGTAGTTGTCTTTCACTGTGGGTAGGGACAGTTGCTGAGAAAGCTCTGCCACTGGCCACTTAGATTAGGAGTTATTACAATAATACATTGCAGGAGGAGGCCATTCAGCCCACTGTGTCTGCACTGGCTCTCTGAGCATTTCAGCTTAATGCCAATCACCTGTCTTTTCCCTGAAATTTTGCACACAGTTTCTATTTAAATAATCATCCAATGGCCCCTCAAATGTCTCAATGGAATCCGTCTCCACTGTGTTTCCATATCCTAACTACTAACGGAGACAGTTTGTTTCCCCTCACATCACCCTTGCCCTCATTCATTGTTACTTTACAGGCAGGAACAGTTTCTCTTTATCTATTCTTTCCAGCCCACTCATGATTTTGAAAACATCTATCAAATGTCCTCTCACCCCTCTCTCCAAGGAGAACAATCACAAATCCTTTAATCTGTTTGAAGTTTCTTATTACTGGAGCCATCCATGTAAATCACTCTGCGCTCTCACCAATGTATTCACATCTGTCCTATAGTGTGGCAGCCACACCCACACACAATTCTCAAGTAGAAATCTACCAAGTGTCTTGTAGAGGTTCAGCACCACCTCCCTGCTCTTTCAATCTATGCTACTATTAATAAAGCGGAGAACACTGTATGCTTTATTCACTGTTCCTGCTTCCTGTCCTGCCACCTTCAATGATCTGGGCACATCCAGGTCCCTCTGTTCCTACACCTCATTTAGAACTGTACTCCTATGTTTTTCAATGCTCTTCCAACCAAAATGTATCATCCCATATTTCTCTGCATTGAACCTCATCTGCCACCTATCCATCCATTCCACCAATTTGTCACTATCCTTTTGTCCACCTCACATTTACATTTTTTCCACATTTAGTGTTATCTACATTCTCTGAAATTGTTCCCGCACACCAAGATCCAGGTCAGCAATATATTTCAGGCAAGGCAAGAGTCCCAATACTGACCCTTAGTGAACTCCACTGCAAACCTTCCTCCAGCCCAAGAAATATCCATTAACCATTACTGTGTTTCCTATCACTCAGCCAATTTTGTACCAAAGTCTAAACCCTTTTAGACGACAACTTACAAAGTTCCTCACAAACCTGTTGTGTGGCACTGGATCAAACACTTTTTGGAAATCCATTAAAACACACTGCCCTTGCCGATCATTCCTGTTCAAAGAAACTCCAGTAAGTTGGTCAAACAATGATTTTCCCTTTAGAAATCAGTGCTCACTTTTCCTAATCAACCCACCTTTTTTCATTTGATTACCAATTCTATCCCAAAAAACAGATTCTAGATTTAAATTAACTGGTCTGTAATTGTTTTGTTTATCCTGAGAACCTTTCTTGCACAAGGCCACAATGTTTGGAAACTTCCAGTCTTCTGGAACTTCCTCCAAGTCCAAGGAAGACTGGAAAATTATGGCCCGTGTCCTGGCTATTTCTAGCCCTACTTACTTCACAATCAGTGGCTGCACCTCTTCCAGTCCCAGTCCCTGTCAACTTTGGAGTGCCAATAATCTATTAAAATTTCTTGCTAATTAATTTTGAACCCCTTTAGTGACAGTTATCTCCTTTGTCACGATGACTTGGGCAGCATCCTCCTTTTTTGTAAAGGCAGATGGAAACTATTCATTTAACACTTCAGCCACGCCCCCTGTCTCACGTGTTTAAATCACCTATTTGGTTTCAAGGTCACCTTATTCCTCCTTTAATCTGTCTCTTACTGTTTATATATCAGGTGGTATTGTTTATATTGAAGACTTTGGGATTTTCCTTTACATTAGTTGCATTCTCAAAGGAAGTGTGAAGAACAGCCACTTCTAACTGTTAATGTAAGTTCAGCAGTCTGACAATCCAAGTGGCAAGTGCTGTTGAAGGGAATAGGACCTATGGTTGCAGCACTGAAATTCTTAATTTCCAACTCGTGGCCTTCAAGAATGCCTTGTGATGGAGGAACCAGGGATTAATGAATTTATCCTGTAGAGTCCACATGGCATACAGGGTGTGATTTCCACTTTCCTAACTTCGTGAAATTGAGCAGTGGTCTGAACGTGGAGCTGATCAATATACTGCTACTCAGCTTTGGGAAATGGCATTCAAAATAAAAGCGCTATTCTGAAATATAATAAAGGGGTGTAGTCTGTTGTCCTTTTAGGTTATCTCTACTTTGCAGTAGGGTGTTCTTTGGAATCAATTGCATTCCTTCAAATTCTTCTTCAAAAATGTCAATCATTGTGTGAAACATACCCCTCTGTTAATTTTGATTATAGCTCGTCTCTGTTGCTTCTGGGTTTGTTTCCTCTGCTGCCTTGGCCCTCTATTCTGGAACATATTCCTACAATGACAAAAGATCAAAATTGCAGGCTATTTTTAAAAGACAAAAGTGCTAAACAGCATTTCAAAAATTACTTCATTAATAGAGCACCTCAAAACTGACACCGGATAAATATAACCCCTGAAATTGAAACAGAGGACTATGGAGGCAAAAATAAATCTACTAGCTACAATCGTTTCCAAGGACCTCTGTACACCAATTCCCAAACCCCGCCTCTTTTCCCCCCTTAATTTGCACACCAGAGCTGGATAGCATCAGATTTAAATAGTCTTGAAATTATAAAAAGAGTCTTTAACATAGTGAAGCATCAAAATAAGCTTCACTGGAGTTTTCCAAACAAAATGTGGCAGGCAGCTAGATATAGTACTATTGGGGACTTTCTGACCAGTAAGTTGGAAGACATTAAGAAGCATCTTAAAAGGGAGGTCGTGAGGGTGGGAGATTTAGAGAGGAACTGCAGACCTTGCACATCAAAACTATCAATGATGGAATGATGGTAGATTAAAAATCAGGGGCATTCAAGAGGACAAAATTTGAAGAATTGCACTGATTTCTAAAATTTTATAGGATTGGCATGGCTGCAGAGATAAGGAAGGACTGATCAAATGGTGTTAATTGAAAATAAAGATGTGAACTTTAGAATCAAGGTGATGTTGGATTAGAGTCATTGTGTGAAAGTGGCTATAGGTGCAATGGATGAACAGGCCTTTGATAAGGTGCCGTACAGGAAGCTGTTGAGTAAAATAAGGGCCCAAGGTATTAGAGGCCAGGTACTAGCATGGATAGAAGATTGGCTGTCTGGCAGAAAGCAGACAGTAGGGCTAAAAGTGTTCTTCTCCGGATGGAAAACAGTGACATGTGGTGCTCCACAAGTGTCAGTGTTAGGACAACTTTTCACTTTATACATTAATGATCTAGATGAAGAAACAGAGGGCATTGTGGCTACTTTTGCAGATAATACAAAGGTACATGGAGCAACAGGTGGTATTGAGGAGGCACAGAGGCTGCAGAAGGATTTGGACAGGTTAGGAAGTGGGCAAAAAAGTGACAGATGAAATACAAATGTGTGAAAATGTGAGGTCATGCACTTTGGTAAGAAGAATAGAGACATGGACTATTTTCTAAATGGGGAGAGAATTCAGAAATCTAAAGTGCCAAGGGACTTGGGAATCCTAGTCCAGATTTCTCTTAAGGTAAACTGGCAGGCCGAATCAGTAAGTAGATGACATTCATCTTGAGAGGACGAGAATATAAAAGCAGGGATGTATTCCTGAGGCTTTATAAGGCTCTGGTCAGACTACATTTAGAGTGTTGTGAGCAATTTTGGGCCTCCTACTTCAGGAAAGATGTATTAGCCCTACAGCTGGTTTGGAGGAGGTTCACAAGAATGATCCCAGGAATGAAAAGCTTAGCATATGATGAATGTTTGAGAACTCTGGGAGTATTCTCGACGGAGTTGAGAAGGATGATGGAGGATCTGATTGAAACTTTCAGAATGCTGAATGACCTGGACATTGGGATGATGCTTTCATTGGCAGGAAAGAGTAGGACCTGTGGGTACAGCTTTGGAGTAAAGGGAAGACTGTTTAGAATGGAGATAAGTATAAGCTTCTTTAGCCAGAGAGTAGTGATTCTGTGGAATTCATTGCCACAGAAGGTGGTGCATGCCAGGTCATTGAATACAGAGGAACCTCGATTATCCGAAGGACATGGGTGTGGAATATTTCGTTCAGTTAATCGAAGGCTGGATAACAGTTAGCCATGCCTTGGGACCTTGCAACCTTTTTTGCATTACCTGAAATTCAGTTAATCAAATACCAGTCAAATCAGGGCAATAGATAAGTTCTTGATTGCCAAGGGGATGAAAGGTTATAGGAAGAAAGTGGGAAAATGAGACTGAAAAACCTATCAGCCATAACTGAAATGCGGAGCAGACTTGATGGGCTGAATGATCGAATTTATGTTTCTATGTCACATGGTCTAACAGGTCTTGATCCAAGTTAGGCAAAGCTCAATAAATTGTTGAATGAGTTCTTGTTTATGTAAAATGGAACTTAAGAGGTTGGCCACAAAGAACATTGGAATAGTCAAGTCTACAGTTAACAAAAGAACACACGCAAGTTTTTGCAGTAGATGAGCTGAGGCATGAGGAGTGTTGGGTGATGTTTTACGCTTGGAATAAAGCATTCTATATGATGGCATGCTTGGAAGCTCAACTTGATGTCAAATACAATACCAAGGATATAAACATTCAGTTTAGCCTTAAAGGGCTGCCAAAGAAAGCAATAGACCCAGTGGCTGGTAATATCAGTCAAGTAGTCTAACAATTGAGAGAGGGTGATGATAAATTTCAAAAATCAAATTACGATATTATCTTGTCAACAAAAATGTAGATCTATTTGTAGTTGTTTAAGGCAAAGTCTGGATGATGACTTAACCAGATCTTAGTGGAAAGAGCAGATTGATCCTGGAAGAGCAACAAGGGAAAGGTTCATCAGTTCAGTTTGTCTGGCAACATAAAAATGATGTTTGCAGGCACAACATTTTATTGAATCTATGGGAAATTAAGTTTAATTGAATATTGTGGATAATTTGTTCATATTTGCAAATAAATAAATAATATCCTTGCAGTTTATGTGTTCATGTACTCAAGGACAAACTTTCAAAAACAATGTCGAAGGTCAGGATGAATTTCTGTCCTATTCACTAATGCACTTTGCCACCATGTTAATTGAAAAGGGGTCTCTTTTTTCTCCTCGGTTAGAGTAGAAATCTTTGTTACAGTAGAGACCATTGGCTGAGTATATAGCACTCCATTGTTAAAAAAAAACTGGCAGTGTTCAAAATATTGCCAATTACTCTTCATACCCACAGTTATTTTCTTTGTTCCTCTTATTTCCCTGTACACTGGAACCATTGTGTTGCCCTCTTAATATCTACATCAATTCAAGAATAATTAGGTTCCAGATCAGGGATGCAAAAGGGATTGCTGAATTTGTTCTATTTATTAATGTAGTTTGTGCACTAGGGGCAACGCTAATATTTATTGTATGTCCATAATTGGCCTTGAACAATGATAGGGAGTTATCTTCTCAAACCACTGCAGTGACATGTGGCAAGGAAGTTCCAGGATTTTGACTGAGTGTCAGTGAATTCAGGATTGCTATGTGACTTGCAAGGGAACTAATTCCTGTGCACCTGCTTCACTTCTCCCTCTGGATGGTAGAAATCAGATAATTGACAAGACATTACAGAGTGCTACTTTGCAGAAGTAGCAGAAGGAGTGAACGTTAAAATTGTTAGATGGGGTGTCAATCAAGTGGACTGCTTTGTCTTGGATGCGGTTGAGATTCTTGAATGTTACTGGAGTTGCATTCATCAGAAAAGTACAGGATCTTCCATTCCACTCCTGACGTGTCTCTTATGGTCAAGCTTTGGAAAGGCAGAAGCTATGATATCAGTGACAGAACTCCCATCCTCTGACCTGTTCTTGTAGTCATAGTTGGTCCAGTTCAGTTTTTGGTTCATGGTAACTCCCAGGCTGACATTATTACTGTCATTGAATGTCATGGGGCGATGGCTAGAGTCTCTTTTGCTGGAGATAGCAATAAACTAGCATTTGTGTGGTATGAGTTTTATTTGTCATTTATTCAATCCTGAAACTTATCCAGTTCTTGCTGGATGCAGCCACCAATTACCTCAACCTAAAGAGTTGTGAATGCAATTAAACACTGTCTATTCATCAACAAACAGCAGCATTTACGATTCCCAAGTTGCTTATGCCAAAAACACTATTGTGACAAATTACTGCAATGATAGGGTGCTGCGATAATCAGCCTCAATAAACCATACATCTGGCACAAAGGAGGATGGGTAAGTTCAGTCAGTGGAGAGCTTTTGCCTAATTCCCATGAAATTTAATTTTACTTTGGATCCTTCATATCACAGTAAGTCAAATGTTGTTTTGCTCTTAAGGTAGTCATCATCACCTTTGGAATTCAGCTCTTTTGTCTGTGTGTGGACCAAGGCTATAGTGAGGTTTAGAGAGAGATTATTGTGGCAGGGCACAAACTTCACTGATGGGACCTCATTACATTTCTTTAGTCTCCCATATATCAAGCAGCAAAAAAAGTGAGGACTGCAGATGCTGGAGATCAGGGCCAGGAATTAGATGCTGGAAAAGCACAGCAGGTCAGGCAGCACCAGAGGTGCAGGAGAATCAGTGTTTCGGGCATAAGCCCTTCATGCCTGCACCACACTCTCGACTCCCGTTTATCAAGTTCTTAGATTGGGACCTACTGCCTTTTAAAATTCATCCTCGGGTGACCGTCTGCGTGGAGTTTGCACATTCTTTCCATGTCTGTGTGGGTTTCCTCTGGGTGCACTGGTTTCCTTCCACAATCCAAAGATGTCAGTGATAAGTTACCCATAGTGTTCAGAAATATGTAGATTAGGTGCAATAGTCAGGGATAAATACAGGATAACAGGGTAAGGGAATGGGTCTGGGTGGATTACTCTCCGAAGGATCAGTGTGGACTTGTTGGGCCTAAAGGCCTGTTTCCACACTGTAGAGATTCTATGTTCAAATGTGAAAACCATAGCTATAGGCCATAGCTGAGGATCAAAGCAACATATGGGATGAGGGTCGGTAGTGATATGTGGGAGAAACTGGATGTTGGTATTTTGTGGTGTGAGATCATTGTCGGCTTGGTTGATGTAAAGATTGGAAGGAGCAACATAGATTATGTGTCAATTAAGTCGGTTTTGCTGGTTACCTTCTTTTTGGAATTTGAGGCCCCTGTCTTCTTAGCCTGAATCCTTTCTGGGCCTGCTGTGCTCTTCTCCGCATGATCCATTGAACTCCTTTCTTAGTGGGTGCAATTTGTTGTGAATCCTAGAAAGGACATTAGTTTTGAAAATAATTTGAAATACATTGAAATTATCAAGTGAAAACAAGGGCAGTTTAACAGATTGGTTTGCATTACCAGGTGAAAACTGGCTTTGCGATTCAAAGGGCTCACTCCTTTGGTTGCGATAATAGGTCTTCTTCCACCTGACCTTGCTGTGATATTTTTACCCTGTGTCAGCCAACGTCGATTAACTCTGCTGTACCCTTGCAGTTCAGAAATATTTCTCCTTAGTCTATTGAATCCTATTGAAATTGATACAAACAAATTAATTTGAATAACATACTTTGACATATTGACAATCTTATTAAATTCTGGAATCTAATTGGTAGTGAATCAGTGACTGGAGTTTGAAAAGGTCACGTTTATGAAGCAAAGGTTCCTGATCTGTAGCCATATTAGACAGGAGCATATATTATTACAGAATGGGCATGAATGCCCATCTGACTTGTACCACATCTGGCTTCTTGACAATCCCTGGGCTCCTGTATACATTCTGATACTATGCAAACATTTAGCAAATACAACATAGCTAATAGTGGTTTTCATTGCTAACATTTATGATGTTCACGTTTAACTATTTGGAACAGACAGTCAGTCAAATTAAAAGTACTTTTTAAAAATAATCACAATAAGTATCTCTACTCCTGAACTTGTCTTTAATTTTTTTTACGTCTTGCTTGAAATTTTGTTATAAAATAAAAATCATTTACTTTTTTTTGTTTTACACTTTACTTTTCAATCTATGTTGTTTTAAAATTTCCAACTTTGCATTACACCTCTGTACTATCAAATGCAGAATTTCATCTCGGCATTAATTTACTAAACAGGCTGGAACATTCATGTTGAATATTATCTTTTTATTGTTGAGAACTTAGGCCAAAAATAAGACAGGTTCAACTTTATCGCCGGAGCAAATTACTCCAGATGCTGGAATCTGTACTGAAAACAAAAAAATGCTGGAGATCACAGCGGATAAGGAGAGACAGCAAACTAATGTTTCAAGTCTAGATGACTGAAGAGGAGTCATTGAGATTCGAAACGTTAGCTTGCTTTCTCTCCATAGATGCTGCCTGACCTGCAGTGATCTCCAATTTTATCTTATCTTTTCAATTATTCTCAGGATTGCTTTATTCATTGTACTTTGATCAATGGATGATAGGGGATAAACGTGTTGGGTGTAAGTTAGATCATAAGTAAGTCCTTCATAAATGGTATTGCAACTTTGTTTCAGCTAATGCAGAAGGATAATCCCTCTCTCCTGCTTTATTGAAAATAAATTGGTCACTACCTTACAGAAGAAATCAGTTGCTCACTATGGGATAGCAATAAATCTGACAACAAAAATGCAAGGTTTGATATATTGTTCACTGGGCTCGCAGTGGTCAGCATACAGTCATTTAATTGCATGGTTATACTCAATAAAGTTGAGGTCACCTTGTACATTTTGCTGCACTTCTCTTCCAAAATTATATCGCAGCTTACGAAAACCGGAATTCTGTTGCCTTTTCTGCAGTTCTCTCGTCATCACGGACGTATTTGTTGTAGAGTCGGTTTCCCTTTTATTCAGTTCAATAATGTCATCTATAAAACATAAAAGCATATTAAAAATCGTCGCAAAATTATTACAGTATTACTACATTTCCTTACCTTGGTACGCTAAAGGTGAAATGGGTGCCAAGGTTCGAAAATGAGTCACTTTAGGCTCTTTATGCCACATTACATCAAACACATTTTACAGAAATGTCTGGATGTATCAGATATTATGCAAGGGAAGACTGGAATAACGTGCCTCAGCTTTAACTTCAGAACAGTGTTCCACAATTCTACGGTCATAAATTCTTAATTGAAGTAATGAGAATTTTTCATTGCCCAACTAAGAACACCTCATCTTACTCCGTCTTGGGACCCTCCAACCACACGGCATCAACATTGACTTCATCAGTTTACTCATTCCCCTCCCCCCACCTCATTCCAGATCCAAACTTCCAACTCGGCACCACCCTCTTGAACTATCCCATCTGTCCATCTTCCTTCCTACCTATCCACTCCACCCTATCACAGCCACTTTTTTCCACCCCCACATTCCTGAAGGGTTTATGCCTGAAACATCGACTCTCCTGCTCCTCAGATGCTGCGTGACCGGTTGTGCTTTTCCAGCACCACAATTTTTGACTCTGATCTCCAGCATCTACAGGCCTCATTTTCTTACTGCCTCATTGAGAGAGATTGAAGAAAAATCCTAGCTCAATTGGATTGATCTTGAAGATTGTCAACATAATAGGAAATGAATTAGGAGTATGTTTACATATTGCTTTTTGTGTGTTGTACAACTATTGGAAAGAGTAAAACATTTAAAAGGGTTTTGGAGTGGCTGAAAAGAGCACACTATTGAAAATAAAATATTGCAATCCAATGATGAATACATTTGCTTATTCAATCAGATGCTACTTCCATCTTCACTGTATGGATTTAAGAATGAAAAAAAGGTGCAAAATACAGTATTCAAGAATCTATTCAAAATGATTCCTGGACCCAACGCTAGGATTCTTGCCTCAATCCCATTTTTGCTAGGATGGAATAAGGATGCAGGCATTCGTCCAGCTCACAGAATTTCTGCCCTTGCTTGCTCCATCATGGGAATAAGCAATTTCAATCACATTATAATTTTGGTCCCTTCAGTAAATAGGTGGGGCTCACAGAAGAGGTGTGAACTACTGGAGACTTCAAGTGGGGAGCCAAAGAAAAATTTTAATTATTTCATTTACACCTTTGGAATAAAGAAAACAAACACATTTGCCCTTTCAGTTTCAATTATTTGACGCTATTCTGTAAGTTAGATGTTTGTTTGTTAAAGTGATTGACCATAGGGTTCTATCTATATGGCGGCACGGTGGCACAGTGGTTAGCACTGCTGCCTCACAGCACCAGAGACCTGGGTTCAATTCTCGCCTCAGGCGACTGACTGCGTGGAGTTTGTACGTTCTCCCCGTGTCTGCGTGGGTTTCCTCCGGGTGCTCTGGTTTCCTCCCACAGGTGAATTGGCCATGCTAAATTGCCTGTAGTGTTAGATAAGGGGTAACTGTAGGGGTATGGGTGGGTTGAGCTTCGGCGGGTCGGTGTGGAATTGTTGGGCTGAAGGGCCTGTTTCCACACTGTAAGTAATCTAATCTAATCAAATCTATTAATGTTGTTTGTCATTAAATTGATCAATATTGTAATACATATTAGTGTCTGTTGGGATGGATTAGAGCGTTTTCTCCTAGAAAAACTGCTCTTATGCATTCTAAATACAAGAGTGTTGTTTGGATTTCTAGTATAAATCACCTAGTATAAAGTAATAAATATCCGAGTCCTTCTAAAATGGAAAGAAAAAATTTTTCAGCAACTTACACGTAAAGAAAATTTTTTTGCCAGTTCCCATGTTGCTTGGATTTACAGGATGTGTTAAGTAAAAAGGTTACTCTTTTCCCCCTCTTTCCATAGACGTTATTGTTCATCTCTCACTGATTTCGTTATTACAGTTTAGCTCATTATGAAAGCTTAACAGTTTCCAAAAAAATGTGGAAACATTTGGCAAGGTGCTGTGATCACATTTTGATTGCCAGAGATCAGTGTTTTTAGAGGTTATTAAAGGATTAGATGCCTTTGACGTGGTTATGGGAAATAGATGCTTATTTTTAAAACAGGGTGAAAGCAGGTTATTTTTAAATTTTAAATTTATGATTTTGAATGAGAATATTTCAGAATATGAATTATGGTTAAGGGTGAGCTCAAATAGATCATGAGACTTTTTTTAAAATCATCTCCATTTCAAAGATTCAGCTCCTGAGTTCTGCATTGAGGGGACATGGGTATAATGTGAAATATGAGAGAGTATAGAGGGCAATGTAGGGTAAGTGAGGTTAAGGAGAGTCTGACATTTATCATTTAAACTAAGCTGATTTGCCCACCTGCACTGTCATCTCGTGTCTCCCTCTGGAAATGATAAGAATGTCTCCATCATCCCAGAAGAAGAATATAATGGGAAGGCACCTTTTTCATTCAGCTTATGTTTCAAGTCAAATGACATTTCATTAGAACATTGTTTTTACTACACTTGCATTGTGCTTTTTCCATCCACATTAGAATGCAAAACTATTTGTCATTGCATGAGATTGAGATCAATGTGTATAAGCCATAAATATTCTATTGGTTGGAGTCACACCCAGGATTGTGGTCACTCGGGACTAATGATCAGGGAAGATGGTAGCAATAGTGTCAATGTGATGAGAATGGTAGCTCAGAGGCCTAGAGTAATGCTTTGGGAACGTTGGTAGAATTGAAGTCCAATTAATAAAACCTGGAATGGAAAGTTAGTAATGCTGGCCATGAAACTATCATCGATTGTGGTTAAAAACCCATCTGAGTTCCTAAAGAAAAAGGAAATCAACCGTCCTTACCTGGTCAGGCTTACACGTGACTCCAGAGTAAAATCAATGTTGTTCATTCTTAACTGCTCTCTGAAGTGACTCAGGAAGCCATTCAGTTCAAGAGCAATTATGGTTAATTACAAGTAGATTCCTCAATGTCACATAAGTGCAAGAAAAATGACTAATTCCAACAGGAGT